>NC_056726.1:237137293-237374793 GCF_019279795.1 Protopterus annectens
GTGTGTGTGTGTGTGTGTGTGTTTATGCATGCGTGTCCGTGTGTATGTGTAATTGATTCATTTGTACTTATAATGCTGGGTCTTAGTAAGTGTATCTTGAATGTCAAGTCAATATCATTTGGTATGTATTAATAGTTTGTGTCTTCAAACAATGTAAGATATAGTTCGGTTATACACAGTGATTATACTTCAATAACTGCATCAGCAGCCAGCAGCACAGCTATTATACCTTGATTAACTTTTGCTAGTGTAAACCTTGAATCTTCTGCTTATACCTAGTAATGAACACATCCAGGATGTACCTGTTAGTGTTGTAAGATGATGCATGCCTGGTCACAGGCCAATGAATTCATAATCACAAGAGTGTTGTTACGTAAATGTGACTTGTGCTATGTGCTTTATATATGTTCTGGAAGTTCCAAAACCAGCATAGCTTTGGAGCTGGCTTTTATGTATATGGCCCTGCATCACAACTGCCATCAGCATGGATTGAACACCTAGCCCAACACATTGTTGTGACTCCATGAAGTCTGTGATTGTTGTGGAAATGAGGCTGACCTTTATGGCTTCCACATTATGGGTCTGCAGTGACATGGAATATTGCTTACAGTGTTTTGATTTCCTGGCAGATAGGCTATACAAAAGTATTTATAACAAGCTCCCTGAAGTGCATGTATGGACAGCATTACATTTTCCAGAGATCTTAGTTGCCACAGAAACTTCGAACCACAATAAACTCAGCAATAAACACTAATTCACATGACTAAAAAAATAAAAAGTCACTTCAACATCATGAAACCAGAGACTCGGTAAGCTTTATTAAAGGACAACCGCACCCTCAGACTCAAAAAACATATTTATTTCATCATGGTTTGGTGTTTCCTACATTTTAACAGCACTCTGGGACTATTTAGAGCTTTTTAGATATTTTTATATGCAATTTCTGACTCTGACCACACGGGGGCTGGCATTTTGAAATAATTCAGACTGTTTACTCTGCCTCTAAGTATCCTAGAATGCATTGTTTGTCTCCAAAAAATGCATCAGATCTGCCACGTTTTCCCTTAAGCTGCTGTCGCTTCATTGACTTAACAGGCATTCACTGCTGTCTTGGTCCCCTACTTTTGGTTAAAATGTTATCCTTTTTCAATGACTACTTCAAACACAATCAGTGCAAATGCTACAGAACTGAAAAGTGCATTTTATTGCTTTTGTTTCTTAGAAATGCTAACTTGCTTTCTTTTGTGAAGGCTGAAATCTAGTTCTTCAAGGCATCTCCCCTCCCACTTCGCACCTACCTTCCCTAGCTGTCAAAGAGCTAAGGGTAATTTGACCCATTATCTGCATGTGATTGACAGCTCACAGCAGATGACCAGAGTAATGTACTTTTTTCTTGTCAGCCTTTCCCTCCTTACAGTGGGACACTTTTTTTGTTGCACTCCTCCTGTCAAATTTAGAGCCAAGCTACACAGCACTGGTAATAATCACCGTTTTGCAAAGAATCAAACTCCCACTTAGTTTTCCTTCCCATTTGATTACATAGCTAACAAATGACACACTATAAACATGAAATATTTTACAGACTTGCATGACAGCACCAACATGCTTTTTTAAGACATAATTTAAAAAATTACAGTATTGCATACTTCTTGTAATCTGATGTAGTGTTGTCGATTAATTGTGACAGACATCTGCTTCTTATGTAAAAACATGCAATTAATGTATACGCATGGTTATTGCAAATTTATGCTCTTAGTTTTTGCAGCTGTTATTGTGCTTCTGCATGTACTTTGTCACATATCGGTAGGGCAATGTAAAGCAATATGACAATACAAAAACAAAGTTTAAAAAATTTAGAAATTACATCCAAAAAACTCACCCACACTCACTCATTCACCCACACTCACTCATTCGCCCACACTCACTCACTCACCCACACTCACCCACTTACCTCACCACACTCACCCACTCACTTCACCACACTCACCCACTTACCTCACCACACTCACCCACTCACTTCACCACACTCACCCACACTCAACTCACACACTCACTCACTCACCACACTCACTCACAGTCACTCACCACACTCACTCACAGTCACTCACCACACTCACTCACCACTCACCACCCACCACACTCACCACCCACCACACTCACCATCCACCACACTCACCACCCACCACACTCACTCACCACACTCACCACCCACCACACTCACTCACCACACTCACTCACCACACTCACCACTCACTCAGACACCTCACTCACCACACTCACTCACGCTCACTCACACTCAACTCACTCATCCACACTCACCACACTCACTCACCACACTCACCCTCATCCACCACACCTCACTCACCCACATTCACTCACCCACATTCACTCACCCACACTCACTCACCACCCACCACCCTCACCACACTCACTCACCCACCACACCAACTCACCAACCACACTCACTCACCCACATTGAACTCACCCACCCACAGTCACTCACCACACTCACTCACCACACTCACCCTCACCCACCACACTTCACTCACTCACCCACATTCACTCACCCACATTCACTCACCACCCACCACCACCACACTCACTCACTCACCCACACTCACTCACCCACCCACACTCACTCACCCACCCACACTCATTCACCAACATTCAACTCACACACCCACATTCAACTCACCCACCCACACTCAACCACTCACTCACCCACACCAACCCACTCACCCACACCAACCCACTCACCCACACTCAACCACTCACTCATGCCTGTAATAATGTACATACACTTAAACCTTGTATGTGCTTTCCAACAAATTACTGCTGTTATTACTCCCTTGTATGTAAATGCTACACCTGCGTAAGCTATCAGTTACAATTCTCTGTTTTCTTGTACTGCTTTTCCATTGCCTACTTGAAAATCATGCTTGACCAGAAATGGTTTTGGATGCTCAGTACTTTGTCCCACTAAACAGATAAAATAACTAGGTAAATAAAGCTCAGCACTTCGCATCATGCACTCTCAACACTCACAGCCTGGTCATCACCCTATAAATAAGTACATAGACTTCAGTAGCTGCTTGTATTTATTTCTGTTCATATACACACTAACTGTCTTTGCCAACATACTTATTTCATTACAATGTAATATTATCATCATCGTCATCATCCTCACCTTTTCCCATTCTTCTACATGAGATTAAGGTATCATGTCAACTGCTGCCACCTCTCTCGATTCAGTGACATTCTCCTGCTTTCTTCGACAGTCATGCCTGACCATTGTAAGTCTTTTCTCAGACAATTCATCCATTGTTTGGCTGGATAGCCTTGTTTCATGCTGCCGTCTTCCTGCCTCTCCCAAATCTTCTTCACCAAATCATTTTCCACTTTCTTGCACACGTGACTGAACCACCATAATCTGTTCTTGCTGACCTTCTCTGTCAGTGGGGCTGCTTTGGTTTACTTTCTGATACCCTCATTTCTTGAAATGTCCCACTTTTTGAATCCTACCACCTATCTTAAGCACCTTCATCTCTGTCGTCTCCAGCTTCTTCACCTGCCCTGCCTTCAACGCCCAGGTGTCTCTGCCATATAGAAGCACTGGTCATACTATTGGATGTTTTCCTTTGACATGCTACTTCTAGCACTCTGTGTCAGCTCTGCTTCTACCCTTCACCTCCTCATTTACATTTCCCTTCTCCTCAGCCACTCTTTCCAGATACATGAAGCTGTTTCACTATCTTCCCTTTTCTCTCAGTTTTTAGCCTCTCCTGATTTCTCCATTTGAACCCATAACAACAGTTTTGTATGTACTAAGTTCCTTCCTGTCTGTGTTCCTGCTCAGTCTGCTTGAAATGCCACATCATCAGTGCTTAGTAGCTTTGTTGCTCTGTCCTCTGTGACCTGTTTGTTAATGTAGTCCATACCCAGTTTGAACAGCAGTGGGCTCAAAGCTGAATCAAAAGGCAATCTACACCCAGTTTTGACAATCTGTATTCAAACTTTTTTTTTTGCTCAAAAAACCTACCTTGGTCAACCTGATACGCTCACAAGAGTTTTACTTTACAATTCCTATAGCATAGAACAAGCAAGGGATATAAGGTGCTTCTTTCCAACCCAGAACTTTGAAATACTTACCACAACATCTTCACAGAAGAACTTGGTTAGTCTGACCAAGAACCTTGTCAGGTATAACACATCCCCTTCACCAATTACATGTGAAGAGGGTTGGGTGAATGTGACAATGCTGTCACTGAACATTCACCCTTGGGCTGCAGCTGACCTCTACCCAATCCCACAGAAAACTGAATGAACAGGTATCAGTGAAGTGAGAAGGTGAGATGGCAAAATCAGTACGGTTCTAGAAATAAAAACAGCAGACAACACAACAAAACTCTAACAGCTTAGTTCTTCAGGGACTTTGGTACGGATATAGATCTGCATGTACGTTTATCATCATAGAATTTATAGTTCACTGCATAATGAATCTCACGTCATACATGCCTGACCATTTAACATATCTAATACTCATTTCATTTCATTATTCATTTATGTATGCATGTCAGTTTATGCAGATATGTACGCATCTATGTACACATTTTTCTTTTGATTTTGGGAATATCTTTGAATCGTCTGTTTTAAAAAAAAGTCTCCTGTCAGTTTGTATAAGAAAAAAATAAACAAAGAATTTTACATTATTCTGCAGATCTACTAACCAAAGGCAAAAGTTTTATTTATGAAATGTTTATCATTGCCTCACAGCTTTTGTTTGTCCAGTTTTCATTTCTTGATGAAATCCTCCTTGGGCTCATATGAGTTTCTAATGGATACTCTGGTTTCTTTCTATAGCAAAAAGGTATGCAGCTAAGTGCACTGGTGACTCTCTATTTTGCATGCAGGTGGGCATCTGTTGTATGGGGGGGGGAGTGTGTGTGTGTGTGTGTGTGTGTGTGTGTGTGTGTGTGTGTGTGTGTGTGTGTGTGTGTGTGTGTGTGTGTGTGTGTGCATCCCGCAGTGGACTGGCATTTCATTCAGGATTTGTTCTCTGCTTTATGTTCACTGAGCTGTGGCTCCCTAAAGTCCTAAATATGATAGAGTGGATATTGGAGATGGACAGGAAGAGAAGAACATAAATTTATTGGCTACAAATATTGTTTGTACAAATTGCAGATAAAATGGAGAAGAGCCCTTCATTGGCACTGTTTAAGAAAAATCTCGATGCATGGATGGGAGATCGCAAGTTTACCCCGGGAGTCACCTCAGTGTCACTACTAGACAGAGGTATAGTTTACTAAATAATGGGGTCCCACATGTGTCACTACTAAAGAGGCGCAACTATATAGTACGGGGTGGCGTAAGCCACATCACTGTTGGCTAGGCTTATAAATGCCCCCGGGCAGATAGCCTAGTACACTACTATGAAACCATGAAACTAAGTCTGACTGTGTTCAATAGAAAGTGGACAATGGAGATGTTAGACTCAGGAAGGGTGCAAGGAAAGAACAGTATAACTAATCAAGAAAAGAGGAGAATATACCATAACTAAACTAAGCGCAACTGGTTAAAATGTAGTACACGGAGCACAGTAATTTCCATAATCTGGGAAAAAAGATAAACTTGTTAAGTGCTTCCCTAGTACAAGACCCAGTCTTAATAGTGCTTCGAATGTCTAAGAAAACCTTGTTAAGGACACTCCTAGTGCAATTAAGTTTATGTCTCACATTAGGAACCAAGAGCATACAAGGCTGTCCTGCAAAGAACAGTGGAAGATGATAAAACATTTTTTTAAAAGCAGTTATAACTTCAAACAGAAAGTGTGGCAGAACAAATTGTCTAACAGCTTTTAAAGCTGTTTTACCTTCTGCCACAGGAGTACTTTGTCTCTTTCTGCTACACCTCTCAACTGTCCAAGAAAATGCGTGTTGTTGCGAAACTTGTTTTCTATTAATGTTTAAGTGAATTAGAGCGATGTTTAACAACTGTCCCTGATTTGATCCTTTATTACCCCAATATTTATTTGTCCATAATTTGGTCAGAAAATGGTACAACAACCACTAAGAAAATGCACCTAATTTGCAATACTAGTGCTCACTTGGAATTAATTTTCCTACCAATATATTTATCTTGACTTATGCAGCCAAAGACATTAAAATGACATTTTATAATATCTTTTCCTAATACTTAGTAATCAAATTTTCAGATATATAAAACAAAGCTATTGCTCAGGTGTTCCGCAGGTTCTAACTATTCCAGTATACAGTCTGCTTTAATAGAAGGTATACTACACCTGGTGAACACACCTTCCTTCTGCAGATTTCACTCTGAATGACAACTTTGAACATAGGTGTAAATGTCTTTTTATTACTTCTGTTATTATGGTCTATATACGAAATGGGACATTCTGTTATCTTTATCTTGGCCCTGCAGAGTGCTTAACATGTTATAGCTTCTTTGGAAATACAAATAGAGTGCTTTATTTGTTTTCAGACAGAGGTCTGGAAAAACTGCAGATATGGGCAAAGGAAGAGAGGAAGATACAAATCAAAATTCAGTGCACACTAAGTAAATATTGATTAACACAGTGGGTTATGGTGTGGAAAAAGTACAGTTGTGTACACTTACCATAAATGTAGATGTTCGAGTGTATTCACTGTTGTAGTCATCACATTTGGGTTATCTGCCTACAGGTAGCCCTCAGCTGGCCTGAATACCAGAGTCTTCGTATTTCTGAGTCGGATGCTGTCTCTTCTTCCATGATGTCAGGTTGTCAGCAGTATAAAACATGTAGCCGATGCTATTACATCATTTTTTCTTGCCCCAGATGTCAGGTGCCCCCATAATAGGAAGCAATTATATGGTATGGCACACCCCCATCAAAAAGCAAATACACCAGAAAAAAAAATATACCAAACAAGAAGGAAAGGTTGAGCCAAGAGAAGTCAGGGGGCTGGCGGGAGGGTTACCAGGACTGCAACAGTAAACACACTTGAACATCTACATGTATGGTAAGTGTACACAACTGTACTATGCTCTTCGTGTTTCACTGTTGCAGTCATCACATTTGGGTTGATTCCCAAAGCTAAGGAAGGGAGGAGGAAGTTAAAGAGCATTAGGGCCAGCTATTAAGCCCTGCAAGACTGCAGTGGCAAATCCAGCTCTGGATTTAGAAAAGATAGGCATGTGGTAAAGCTTGGTGAAGGTATATACAGAGCTCCAGGTAGCAGCTTCTAGGATGTCCCTGGTAGGGACTCCTCTGAGAAAAGCCACAGAGGTAGATGCAGCCCTGGTGGAATGTGATCTTATCCCCTGTGGGGGTACTTTTTCCATGGTGCTTGTAGCAGAAATGAATGCAGTGGGCTATCCATTTGGAAATGGTTTGCTTTGAAATGGCCTTCCCCTCTGTCCCTGCAGCAAAGCCAACTAGCAGCTGTTCAGATTTTCTGAGAGGCTTAGTCCTGTCCAAATAAAATCTAAGTTGTCTGTGCACGTCCAGAGACTGCAGTATTTGTTGCCCATTGTTTTGTGGATTAGAGAAAAAAGTAGGCAAATGAATGGACTGATTTAGGACCACACTAGACACCACCTTGGGCATAAAGGAAGGATTAATCCTGAGGGAAACCCTGTCCGCATGGAAGATAATGAATGGCTCCACTGCCATGAGGGCCTGTAATTCAGACACTCTTCTTGCTGAAGTGATGGCTAGAAGGAAGACTGTTTTCCAAGAAAGGAATTTCAACTCTGCAGTTGCAGCTGGCTCAGAGGGTGGAAGAGTGAGCTTTTCTAATACAAAGTTAAGGTCCCATGCTGGAGTGGGAGCTCTCCTGGGGGGGTCTTAAATTTGTGGCCCCTCTAAGGAATTGTTTTAGCAAGGGATGAGAGAAGAGGGGTGGTTCAGTATTATAATGTGCTGAAATGGCCGAGGGATGAATTTTAATTGATGAGAAGGATAGGCCCTTGTGGAGCATTTCTGTTAAGTACTGTAGAACATGAGGTAAGCTGGGCACTGTTGTGCCCATCCCCTGAGCCTGGCTCCAGGAACAGTATCTTTTCCACTTTTCAGCATAGAATTTTCTAGTACTAGGCCTCCTTGCCTCCAGAATGACATCCAGCACCTGCTTACTAAGTGATACTAGAGGAGAGCTCAAGGAATTAGCCAGGCTGCAAGGTTCAGGGTTTGAAGCTGAGGGTGCAGAATCTGGCTCACCTGCTGGGACAGCAGGGAAGGGGTCTGAGGCAGGTGCCATGGTTGCAGCATGTCATACTGCGCAAAAGGGAGTACCAGTGCTGGCGTGGCCAGTCTGGTGCAATCAGTATTGTCCTTGGCTTGTCCTGTTTGATCTTTAGTAGAACCTTCGAGAGGAGAGGCAGAGGAGGAAGGCATAAACCAAGAGGCTTTCCCAGGTAAAGGACAGGGCATCCACTTTCCAAGCTTGACTCTGGGGAGTTCTTGTGCAGAATTTGTTCAATTGGTAGTTCTGAGGGGAGGCAAACAGGTCTATCTCTGGAGTCCCCCATTTGTTCCTCAAGACATTGAATATTTTGGGTTCTAGTTTCCATTCGTGTGGGTCCATGAGATTTCTGCTTAAGTCGTCTGACAGTGAATTTTGTTTGCCTGGCAGAAACTGAGCTTGTAGGTGTACTTAGTAGCTCAAGGCTGTGTTCCACAGAGCCATGGCTAATCTGCAGAGAGGGTACGAGTGGGTTCCCCCCTGCTTGTTTATGTACCACATAATTGTGGTGTTGTCTGCCTTTACTAATAGATGTCCTGGAAGAATACGGTCTTTGAAAGCTGTCAGAGCATTCTGTATAGCTAATATTTCTTTTTGATTGATATGCAGGTGCATATGTGTCTCAGGTTCCATTTGCCCTGAATGCACTGCCCTGCCATGTGAGCCCCCATGCATAGTCTGCTGCATCTGCTGTTAGGGTTTGGCCGGCAGGGGGTAGAGTGAAAGGGAATCCCTTGTTGTGGTAGCAGGCCTCTGCCCACCAAAGGAACTCTGTCTTCATACAAGGAATGATAGAAATCATTGTTTCCAGGTCCTGAGAATGTTGACACCATAGGCTTTTTAGATACCATTGGAGTTTCCTCATATGCAGTCTTGCATATGGAATTAGTAGAATGCAAGAGGCCATGAACCCCAGGGTTTGCAGTATTTTCCTTGCAGATAGCTGGGGTTTTGTGGCCAATAGTTTGAAGTAGGTTGTCAAATAAACTTGTTTCTCCGGAGTGAGGAATGCCATCTGGGAAGTTGTGTTCAAGCTTGCTCCCAGGAATACAATCTGTTGACAGGGTACTAGGTGAGATTTCTTTTCATTGATGGCATACCCCAGTGAGGTTAGAAGTCTCTTTATGAATGCCAGGTGTTGTAATAGCAAGTACTGACTTTCTGCCTGAATCAGACAATCATCCAAGTATGGGTAAATTTGAATATTTCTCTGCCTGCAAAATGCAATGGCTGGAGCTAGACACTTAGTGAATACTCTGGGCGCAGTAGATAAGCCAAAGGGAAGTGCCCTGAAGTGTAGGTATTTCCTGCAAGATTCCCTTATTGGGATGTGCAGGTAAGCTTCTTTTAAGTCTAGGGATGCCAGCCAGGCATCCTTGGCTAGCATGGGAAGAAGCTGTTGAAGAGTTAGCATTTTGAATTTTGGAATTACCAGAAAGGTGTTGAGAATAGAGAGGTCCAGGATAGGACGCAAGGAGTTGTCTTTTCTGGGTACCAGAAAAAGTCTTGAATAAAAATCTTGTCCCCTTTGTTCTGCTGGGACAGATTGAATAGCCCTGATACTGAGAAGAGAAAGAACCTGCTGTTGGGCCTCCGCCCATTGATTTGGGGGTAGGTCTGGCCAACCATTTGGGGTTGGTAGTGTGTGGAAGTGGAATCTGTATCCTTGGGAAACTATGTTCAAAACCCATTTGTCATGGGTAATCAGTTCCCAGTTTTTTGCCTGCAGGGCGAGCTTTCCTCCTAAGGCAGCAGGTAGTTGAGCAGGGCTTGGAAGGGTTAAGGTTAAGTCACTGTGTCATTTTTCCATAGGGGGGTGGCTTACTACTCCCTTCTTTGGAAGTGGGAGCCCCCACTGCTTAGGTCTGTGCATAGCCTGAAACTGTAACCTAGGTGGTCTGCTTTTCCTGGGTTGGACTGAGAAGGCCTGGAAGGGACTGGAAAGGACAAGTTCTTTGAAGGCCAATGCCTACTGAATCTGGGAGGCTGTACTTGTAGGAAATCTTTAACAGTTTGCATAGATTTAACTTTTTCCTCCATCCTTTTGAGGACTTCTTCTGTTTTGTTGACAAAAAGGCGGTCTTGACTTAAGGGAGCATCTAGTAATTTAGCTTTAACATGATCTGGCAAATTGTGTTGCTTAAGCCAAGCAAGCTTTCTAAGTACAGACCCAGTGACAGCAGCCCTGCAAGATACTTCTAAAGCATCAAAACTACATTGCAAAATATGTTTACCAACTTGTTCTGTAGACTGCATTAAGTCCTGTAATTCTTTGTGTTCAGCACAGTCAGGAATCAACATCACTTTCTGTTTAAGTAGTCCCATAATATGCTGCTTATACTTTTAACACATGAAACTGGCAATTTAAAGCCCTAATGGCCAAAGTAGCAGAAGTGTATACCTTCTTATCCCATCTGTCTAAGGCTCTAGAATCTCTATCAGAAGGGGTAGGATTTTTGGCAGCAGTAGCCTTAATGCCTTTTGGTCCTTGGGAAATGGTCTCTGGATCCGCAGAAGGATTCTTGAAGAGGAACTTGTGAGAGTCAGGTACTCTGTAGTATCTGTCAGGTTTTATGGGAGCTGGAGATAAAGTGTCTGGGGTAAGGCTAGATTCCAAGAAAGCATCATCTACAATGTCCAGACCAGGAGGGATAGCTAAAGGCCTGTGTTGAGGCAGGAGTAAGAACTCCCTAAGTCTCTTTTTGGACTCAGAGTAATCCTGGCTTTCCCAGCGGAAATGCTCCCTAACAGTATGCAAGGTTTCACCGAAAGAAAGATCTTCTGGAGGGGACGCAGAGGGAATGGAATCCTCTGCATCAGAATCCTCATATGTAAATAAGGGAAAATCCTGGTAATCAGAAGGAGCAGAAATATCAGATTCCTGATCAGAAGAATCAGAAATAAATTCAGTTCTAGGTCTCCTAGAGGGGGAAGGCTGGCTTCCTCTAATTAAGGTAATAAGGTCTTCAGCCATTCTAAGCATTTGTTTTTGAGGCATATGGACCTGAGCCTGCGGTTTGGTCATCGGTATTCTAGGCGTAGTGCGAGTTTTTGGCCTGAGGAATTCGGAACTTCTGGATGGAAATGATGGCGTCTGTTTAATATGAATGTCTGTAGGCCTGAATACACCCTCAGAAGCCAGTGCCTGCACAGCGGCTCAGGACCCGTCCATGGTAGAGACATCCGCAGGTTCCATAGTAGTAGAAGCATCTCGCGGCATACTGGACTCCGAATGGGTCTCAGTAGAGGCCTGTGAATCTGAAGTAGTGGGTATCAGGGGCTACGAAAGCACCACACTGAGTACCGGCAGACTGGCAACTAGCTTAACGGAAGCGTCATCGGCAGTTTTGGACCTATGCAGTCTGTCTCTGTCTTTATCCTTATGTTTTTTCAGAAGATCAGTAGTTGGATGGCTTAACAAAGCCATTTTGGAGTACAGAGATAGAGAACAAAAGTAATTGGCTGCAAAAATAGCCCGACGACGAATAGTTCGGGGGTTGAACAAGACACAAAACTGACAGCGAGGGACATCGTGGTCTGGGCCTAAACAGGGGATGCAGTAAGAATGAAAATCTCTATGAGGTATTTGCTTTCCACAGACAAGACAATTGTTAACATTTACGGACATTGGTTGGAACAAGAAAAAGGATCCCCAATGGGGTACTTATCTTTTTTGAAGACTTCATGTCTGAAACTCGAAAACAAAAATTTCATTAGACGGCCGACAGGCACTTGAGAACTGCTTCTGCTTTGGGCACCGCATGGCAAGAAAGACTGATGTAATGGCGTCGGCTGCATGTTTATACCCCTGACAATCTGATGTCATGGAAGAAGAGACAGCATCCGACGCAGAAATCCAAGACTCTGGTATTCAGGCTGGCTGAGGGCTACCTGCAGGCAGATAATCCAAATGTGATGACTGCAGCAGTGAAACACGAATAACATCTGACCCCAAATGATGAGCTACTGATTGACAACAGTAATACTATCTGAAGCAAAGGCTATAAGACTGCATGAGCTATGGGAGCATAAGCTGATCTAAAGATACCAACACTTCCACTGTATGTAAGAACAAATTCAGTCAGTATCTGTTTTGCAAAACTTTGTTATTCAGTTACTTCCACTACATCAACAAATATAGTCATTCGCTTTGTCAGAAAAAGGTTTGTGATTTTACTTATATTAACCAGCCTTCAGATACAGAAATGGCTACCAAGAGCAGTAACCCCTAAAACGAGTAGCAAACCAGTCATGGATGCTCTTTATGATTCAGAGACAGACCCACCAAATCAAGACACATGTACACATAACATACTTCAATATAGAACAAACATAGTACCTTATGTGCCTACTAAATCACCTAATGTAGGACTTGCATCTGCCTGACATAACATTTCAAACACCAAGGTCAGTCTTGATTGCCACTGAAGAAATGGCATGGTGACTCTCCAGAGTTTTCTTAACCTATGTTGATTTCACACTCTTCAGTTTTGAGCTGTCTGTTATGTCCTGGTTTTGATGAATCTGTCATCAGCCAGGCACTATCTTGTGTCTTCTGCTTCTCATTTATAAAGCTGTCAACAACATGTGCTACCATTGTCAATACTGTCACTACCATCTTTTCTTCTTCATTTTTTTGCTTCTCTGGACACACTTTACCTGGCCATCTGCAGCTTCTCATCCTATGACCCCTGGTGCTACCAAACATAAAAGAAGGGAAGGGGATTGTATCCCCACATATTACCACCCAGCTAAGGGTAAGACAGTTAGGCAGGTAGGAGATTGCATACACTGGCTGTATCCCAGGGATTTGGCTAAGACCTACCCCTTCTCCAGTGTGCTGCCTTTCTGAAAGAAGCTAGGATGTTATTGAGGCATTGTGAAGATATGCCTGGCCCAGACCCTAGGGTAGCAATGCCTTCTCAGCCTAGCAGCCACTTCTAGCCTACCAGGGCTACAGACTTTTGCCCTCTCAACATGTTCTCTCCCACCAGGATAGGGATATCCGTCTTTCCCTGACAGCTTTGTCAAGCACCCAAGCAACTAATCAAACTCAGGCCAACTGGGTAATAGTCAGGGCTTAATTTCCTGCCACCAGAATTGACTTTTCAGCTACCATCTTACAAAAGTGTCACTGATTGTATGTTGCATATAGATAGCAGGGTCTGTCTTTCAAAGGTATGCACTGGTATAATAGCTGTTGATTATGGTCCAGTCAATGGTCTAGCCGACCTTTGTTTGATTAGTGGCTCTGGTGACTAATGGAATGGCATAGAAGGATTGGTGTCACTATCCCTGGGGGGGGTGGGGTCAGCCCTCTGGGTGTCTCCAGTGATGATCCCCAGTGGAGGCCGGGGACACTGCTGTTGGGAGACATATTCCAAAGGGGGAAAATTCAGACAACTGACTGAGCTTCTGAGAAGGTAGGGAAATACATTTCATGCCTACGTTGCCTGTCTGTCCATCAGATGTAACTACAGGGACCACAATGTGGGGGTGGGGGCAGGGATGGTCATATAAATTAAAAAAAAAAAAAACTTGTCTAGAAAAAGGGCAGCACTGATGCCCCCTTCCCCTCAATGTCCTTAAGATCATCGCTGGCCATGGCTTAAATTTAGGCATTAAATTGGGATGGCTGGAATGCAGGTAGACCCAGTTAGGGCAAAAAAGTATATACTAGTATAAATGAACATGCTGTCACTTTAGAGCATGTGGACTAGAAAGTCTGCTTCATTTTTATTTTAATTTGTCCTAAATCATCTGCCCTAGAAGACTACTAACCTCCTACTCCCTTTATCTAAAACCCAGAATTCATTAATATATTTAATTATTTATATTTTTTAACACACTGCAGTCAGACCTAATGCAGCTAATGCAGTTAGATAAGAAAGTGTATGCTCCTACAACAGGGTGGATGGGAGGAAAGGACAGGCACCAGTATTAAACAGGTTATAGAAAGAAAATTCTTATTGTTTGGTTATATACTATTCTGCTGTGCTTTTCAGCTGAACAGTGGACAATTATTAAGCTAAGAGATGAGAAATCAAAATCTCAGATTTTCCTGAGACCTGACCAGACAGTTAATATCCTTCACCTAATTTAGTATCTACTATTTATTTCTACAATGTAATCAAATAATGTTTTACATATTCTTTTGACTGTTTTCCTGATTTTACCATATGCCTCTCCTAGCACTCTTTACATTGAGAGTTTTTTCACACTTAAATTTCTTGACATGTTCCATGATCCCTCAACTCTACTAAACTGGTTGACGTACAGCATCACTTAAAAAAAAAAGAAAAAAACTGTTAGCCAGGTAAGCCCATTGGACTCTCAGTCCCTTTCCAAATGCAACCCAGGAGTAATATCTGCTTAAGTGACTTGCTTTATGTCACACAGTCAGCAAATGTAGACTGTGGGAATAAAATTCAGGACTGCTACAGCATCTTTGTACAGCAGCAGATAGTCTTAAAACTATGCGATAAATGATATTAGAAGGCTGAATGTTACATAACTGGAATTGTTAAAGTATGGTAAATATTCAAACAAAAAAGTACATTTATTTATTTAACATTTGTTTAGTGAGAAAGACTGACTTGGAATGAGACAATTTTCAGTTGAGGCCCAGGGAAAAATTCTCCAGATGCATATCTTTGTAACGTGGGAGGGAAACCAGAGCACCCGGAGGAAATCCACATGAATGCAGGGAGGACATACAGACTCCACATAGAAGGCTCCCCAGTTGAGAATCGAACCAAGAAATGACTTATATTGTTGTAAGTTTCTGAGCAGGTGTTAGATTGCTAAATAATGCAGTTTGTGGCCTGAGAACTCCAGACTAAGTGTCAAAATGATGTAATTTGGGAGGGCCTTAGAGACATGTTTGTTAATAATGTTTAAATACTATTTCTCACAAGAGACTGGGAGCATTTTGATCTTGGATATCTAACTCGGCACTCTGCCTAAGCTCACATGTAAGTTTCTAGCACTGTGATTTCTTGTAGGAATAGTTAAAGCTAGTAAAGATTAATTAGGTATTTTTCTTTGAAATCAGACCTGTCCTACTGTATTACGTTTCTGTGTGATCTCTGAACTCTTAGATATCTCTGTGATGTAGTAGTTTTGTCTTGTGTTTTAATTATTTATTATTAAATATTTTTAAAACCTTCTACCTGTGGCTGGTTTATGTAGAGATAAATTATGCTTTAGAGTACATTATATATTTATAGAGTTTACCGTCTAAGCCCTCCCAATAAGCCTAGACTGAACAGTCACATTACCATTGGATAATAATATTGCACAGTAATAATTGGACACCCTTTTAAGGGCCTTTTAGTAGCTGATATTATTAGCTGGGTGGTGGCAGGGATTACTACTGTATGGTCTGGGTAAAGGGGCATAGCTGGAAAATCTGTGTCAGCCTTTCCCAGGAGTGTCTGTGAAGTTGTATAAATACTTATCTCAAAGTGTGTGTGTGTTGTGTCAGCTACTTGGGCAGGGACACGAAGCACTGGTTGGACAGAGAGGGTACTGGAGGCTTTAGCTTGCCCAGCTAGGCTGACACCTGGACCCTATAGCTGTGCCAGTGGGGAGTCTTATTGGGGACCTGGTGAGCAAGGGAGCAACCAGCCCCAGACTGACTGTGATCTCTGTGTGCACTTAAGATAAATTGTACTTTACTGTGTGTATTAGTTACCCTTTCCTCTCTTCTAGGAGATGACCTCCCTGGTGTTAGTGTTGAGGATTGAGGCTCCTTGATTGCTGGGCCAGGGCACGGTCATCACAAGCACTATTCTCATTCTTTTACCCATGCTCACCAGAACTAATCATAGATACTCACAGTACCATAGCCACACAATGCCAACTTGCAGGGGAGCAAAAAAAGCTTTGACAAATTACAAGCAGTCATTTAAGTGAGACAGTTTATAAAACATGAAAATAAAATGAAATAAATTTAAAAAAAAATTAAAACCAGAAGAGACAGTTTACAAGTTGTCTAGAGGTTGTCACAATTGTTATTACTTAATTGATAACTAGTAAGCTGTCAAGCTGCCATGTTTTAATATTCAGTGGGGACACCAATGAGTATGCTGTACACTAAATTCTGTTACTACCAGCTCTGAAGCCTCCTTTTAATAGTCTCATTTATAATAAAGACTACAATCTGCACTTCTGATTTAGATATGTCACTCTGAAAGAAATCAGGTTCTGAGTATCTCCCACTGCTGAAATAATTTTATTTACTTACTTATGTGTTTATTTATTTATTGCATTCCTTTACCAGGAATGTCCGACTCAGCAGATAAGACCCCTTTTCACCAGAGGCATGGATAGAAAAGTTCTGGATATACAAATAAAAACAGAAAAGAATACAACCCACAAAATATTTTAACATACACATACACAGCAGTAGCACTCAATAGTACAAAAAATGAACCTGAAAAAAGTATTACTAGCTAAAAATCAAACTGCACAATTTCGCAAAGCAGAATAAAAATAGTACCTAAATCATATTGCACAAAAATGCTGAACTACAGGTGTCCTGTGGTACAATATGTCCAAGAAAGAAATGAATAAGAAAAAAACAGGTATACGGGTCAGCTAGTAAAAGGCAGCTGAAATACAGCTGTCCTAGAGAACACTATGTATCAGAAAGAAAAAAAAGAAAGAAAATAAACTGCAACATTACTCAGGTAACTGCATAATGATGTTAGAATATTTGGGGTGGATTAGCCAGGAGTAGAGCAGGAACAGAGCCAGGAGTCCATCAGTATGACATCTGAGCTCTGAGTTGTAGTTTAAAGGATTTAAATCTGTCATTTACTTAAGAGGAAGAGAGATGAAGTTCTAGAATTTGGTTACATGGTAGGAGTACAAGGAATTACCTGCAGTGTTTCTAGATTTGTTTATTGAGAGTCATAGTTTGTCAGTTGAACTAAGAAGTCTGGCTGTGGACTTGTGAAGGAGCATATTACTTTCGTTAGGGTATAGGTTCATAGGTAGGTACCAGGCTATCGGCCCAAGGTCCTAAGTAAGCCTAGCCAACAAGGTTCCCTGGCTTACGCCACCCAAGAAAGTTATTTTCCTGTGCCCCTGTCGAGCAGAGCCACAGAAGTGATTCCTGGGGTGTATTTCCTATTTCCATCCACTTATCAAGATTTTACTTGAAGAGTGCTAATGAGGAACTTTACTTGACATAGATGGGTAGCTTGTTCCAGAGTATAGGAAGTATCTGGGACAGGAATCTATCCCTCCAGCATGTCCTGTTTATTGTGGTGACAAGGTTTAGGTCTCTAGAGTGTGTAGCTCGGAGGGATTGGGATTTCTTTAGGTGTAGCATGTCCAACAACTCTGGGTTTGACGTAGCTTTATATGTTAGGCAGAGATCACCTCAGAGTAGGCGATATGCTACAGAGTAAAGCTGGAGTTTTTTGAGACAGTCAGTATAGGGCATCTGTTTGAGGCCAGTAATCCTCTTTGTGAGGTACTTCTGTGGCCTTTCCAGCTGCTGTAGATGTCTTGTGAAGTACATTCCAAAAGGGGCATTGTACTCTATAATGGGTCTAATGAGTGTCGAGTAGAGGGGAACAATTACCTCTTTTTCCTAGATGAGAACCCTTTTGTGATGAGGTGTGCCATGTAGAAGGATTTCCTGACTACTGTGGCAATGTGATTATCAAAGGGAGACTACTGTTCACCTGGGTCCCCAGGTCTCTTATCACACATTCAGCGTTAAGTAGATTGCCACCTATGTGGTAGTTCATGGGTACAGAGTTTTTACCAAAGGAGATGACAATGCACTTTTTGTCATTGAGCTTGAGGCCATGACTCTGACATCAGGCATCTGTCTCAGTGAGGCCCTTCTGTAGGATGTCCACATCATTTGGGGACTCAACTATGACTCCTAGTTTGCAGTCATCTGTCAACTTCATTAGACAAAGGCCTTCTGTGTTAGCCTGTACTTCAGAGAAGTAGATACCAAATAGGAGAGGTCCCAGGACTGAACCCTGTGGTACTCCACTTGTCACTGGTTTGAAGTCAGATTTGGAGTCTGCAGCTTTTACAGTGTGGGTTCTGTCAGTGAGCCAACTGGCAACCCATCTTAGTTTAGTGAGTTTAGCTATAATTCTAGAATGGAGGATGGTGTCAAAAGCCTTGGTGAGGTCAAGATAGGCTGTGTGAACCATCTTACCCTCGTCTACAGCTTTAGTGACTGCCTCAAAGACATCGATCAGGTTCAGGAGGCATGATCTGCTTTTCACAAACCTGAACTGGGTAAGGTCCAGAGTTTGGAGGTTACCATTGTCTTCTTTTATGAGTTCCATGATGATATGTTCCATGGCCTTACAGACCAGGCTCGTCAGGCTAACAGAGCGATAGTTCCCAGGATCACTGGTGGCTCACCCTTTGTGGAGTGGAATAACTGTTGCTGTGCGCCATTCAGTGGGCACAAAGCCTGATATGAGACTATGATTGAACATGGTGCTTAAGTGGGGAGCCAGTTCGTTCAGAAGTTTGTGTAAAACGCAGCCTGGGATGTAGTCTAGTCCCATGGATGTTGTGTTTTTGGCTTTAGACAGTGCAGCTTTTACCTGCATAGTTGTGATTACAGGGACTCTGCATTCTTCCTGTATAGTTATGGGCCCTTTAGGGGGTGAGAGGGGGGGTAAAGTTAGCACTGAACCTATCTGCCAGGACGTTGGCAATATCAGTTGGTTCTGTAATTTTCATGTCATTGTGCTGTAACTCAGAGCAGATCTCAGTGTTGCCATTGGGATTCTTGACATAGCTATAGAATGCTTTGTGGTTGTCCCTAGAATCAGTGGCGATTTTGTTTTCATAGCTAGCTTTGGAGGATCTTATAAGGGATCTCAGCCTCTTACTGAAGCTGACCAGGGATTTTATTCTCTTTTGCAACAGTTTATTCCCTCTGTTGCAGAGTTTGTTTATGCCAGGGGGACCACCAGATTGGCTTCTTTTTTTTTGGAGAATAGTGCCTTGGTTCTGTTTGGGATAACACAATCCATGCACTTGTGTAAGTGCTTATAGAGTGCATCTGTGTAGGACTCAGCAGTCGTAACTGTATTGTCCATCTACATGGGTGTTATGAAGTTTGCCACTTTTGTCTTAAGAAGCATGAAGTTGGCTTTGGAGAAATTTTTTACTATGATTTCCTTAATGGTCCATGGGGATGGGATGTGGATATCTAGGCTGATTAGCTTATGGTCGGATCTGACCAATGAGAAGTTGACTTCAGGTGTGGAACACCGATCACTCATGTTGGTAATGCCTAGGTCTAGGATATTGTTGTCCCTGGTGGGGGTGTGGATAAGTTGATCCAGGGCATTGGAATTTATGAATTCCAAAAAGCGTTGAGCGAAGGAGTTGGTACATGAGCAGTTTTCCCAGTTAATGGTGGGGTAGCTGAAATTGCCCATTATTAGCATGTTTGGCTGAACCCTAATATTTTCCAGTATATCCAGAAAAGAGGAGTGGGAATCCTGGGGCATGGTGGGGGATCTGTAGCAAGCTACAATTTGGATTGCAGTTTTGCCCAGAGTTAGTTGCACTTGGATAAACTCGGATGCATTATGCTGAGCAACTTGCCTGGAGGTGTGGATATCCTTAATGAATATGGACACACCTCCACCTTTGGTGTTCCAGTCCAGGTTAGGTGGCCGAAAAGTGTGGTATGAGTTATAGCCTGGTAATGCAGGGGTGCTCTCTGGAGTGTTGAACCAGATCTCAGTGACTTCACAGATATCGATGTTCTCAATTTTAAGGAGTGCCTCGAGGGAGTGCATTTTGAGATTTAGACTTCTTGCATTGAGTAGCATCGCCCTCAGTTTTTGCTTGCCTGTTCCTCTTACGGTGGTGAATTTGTCATTTGAACCTTGCCTAAAAAGGCACTATAGTGGCAGCAAGAGCCTTAGCCAGTATCCGGAATCCCAGGGGTGACAGGTGCAGGCCATTTTCAGCATCATGGTCTGTCGACCATGTCGTCCCAGGCAGACAGATACTGGATCCCCTTAGAATGACACCAGAAGCTAAGCCAATTGTTAAAGTCAATCATTTTGTCCTTGTATTGCGGTATCATTCTGGGTGATGGCAGGATACTGCTCAGGGCTAGGGTCATACATGCCTGGGCTACAAGATCAGAGAGCTCTTCCATGTCTCTTTTCATGTAGTCCAGGGAGGTCCATCTCAGCTCATTCACACCAACATGGACAATGACAGAGTCATATTTGTACTTGTTGTGGAGTGACATGAGTGCGTGGGTTATGTGGCAGATCCTGGCAGCCGACAGGCAGCTGACAGTAATCTTCTCCTTGTTTAGCCTGGTGAGTGGGACATCAGTGTGCCTGAATATAGAGTCACCTATGACTAGTGTGTTGGGAACGTTGTTTTGCCTTATGGGCTGTGGTTGAGTAGCACAGAGTCCGTGGGCTGTGTGTCATTTGGGTTGTGTTGGGGGGTGGAGGTTTTTTGCGTTTTTGCTTTGGAGGTCTCTGTTGCTTGAGCAGATTATTATTGAGAGCCTCCACGAATCTTTTTGTGTTTCTATATGTGGATTTTGGTGGTGTAGGTTTAGTGGGACTATGTGATGAGTGTGGTGTGGTGCAAGTGTTTACCTTCTCCTCTTGACTGTCAAGTTCATTCTTGGTTGGAGAGAGCTTTACCTCAGGTTTGGCTAGATAAGTGCATCTCTCACAGGTTGTAGTGTTGGGTGGTAGGAGGAGAGGGTTGCCAGAGTACATGAGGCAAATGCTACATTGCCCCAAGATGCCCAGATTCATCAGCTAGACAGGAGAGAACACTCGGAGCTGACCCTTGGACATGCCTGAGTAAAAAAAAACTACTTTCCTCTACACAAGTGAGGAAAGTGAGTATAAGAGCTGTTTTTCCTCTAAGCAAGTGAGGAAAATAAGTACAAAAATGGTTTTCCTCCTGGTAAAGAGGAAGGTTGAGTGCTGTAGTAATTTGTAGCTTATTTAGTGCTAACAACAAGTTCTGAACAAGTGCTGAGCATGAATAAGCAAATTCAAGTGCTAAACCTAAGAATCTGTACCTGGATCTTGTTGTAGATAGGCTACCTAGTGCTTCCCTCCAACACAGAAAGGCTTGGGGGGCTCAGAAGCTTACAAACAGTCCTGGATACAGAAAATCTGTATCTGTACTAGACTAGTTACAGGAAAAGTGGGAAACAAGTGCAAATGTGGGCTTTTAAACCAGAAAGTTGAAGGAAATGGAAAAACTGCCCAAATGGCCAATAAACTACAATTTCTGGGCCAGAAACCACTCTTGTGGTAGATAAGCTACCTAGTGCTTACCACTCCCACAGATAAGCTAGAAGGCTTCCCTCCAACACAGAAAGGCTTGGGGGGGGGGCTCAGAAGCTTACAAGCAGTCCTGGATACAGCAAATCTGTATCTGGACTAGACTAGTTACAGGAAAGGTGGAAAACAAGCGCAAACATGGTCTTTTAAACCAGAAGGTTGAAAGAGATGGAAAAACTGCCCAAACGGCCAATAAACTACAATTTCTGGGCCAGAAACCACTCTTGTGGTAGATAGGCTACCTAGCGCTTACCACTCCCACTGATAAGCCAGAAGGCTTCTATATAGTATAGTTCTTGTTTAATTGTTTGAAGATGAATAAATTAGTTTTTTTTTTTCAGATTTAGAAATGGGAGCTGCTGATTTCACAGCCAAGCTTTTATAGCACTGAGGGATGTTGTAGCGTGCCTAGGATATTGGAGGTTCAGATGAGAGATGAATCATCAGTATTTTGAACAATGATGCTTGAGTCACATAGAATTTATCCTGCTCTCCTAAAACAGATAACATCTACTTACTACCTATTTTTTTTTAAATCAGCAATAATCCATTTCTTCAGTTGCTATTCCAATATCTAAAAGAATGACCCTGCCATCTTTCTTCCTCAACAAACTATCCCTCATCCTTTGTTATCTTTTACACAATTTCCTCTCTGATTAAATTATAGAACCTGTGGTTGCTTTGTAACTTAAAATGAATATTAGAAGAGCTTGTCTCCTCTGTGTAGAACAGCACAGCTTCAGGGTACAACATGATGCCATCCCTCCCTACATTCTCTAAACCCCACAATGCCATCCCTCCCTACACACTCTAACCCCCATAATGCCATCCCTCCCTACACACTCTAAACCCCACAGTGCCATCCCTCCCTACACACTCTAAACCCCACAATGTCATCCCTCCCTACACACTCTAAACCCCCACAATGCCATCCCTCCCTACACACTCTAAACCCACACTGCCATCCCTCCCTACTCACTCTAAACCCACAATGCCATCCTTCCCAATACACTCTAAACCCCCACAATGCCATCCTTCCCTACACACTCTAAACCCCACAATGTCATCCCTCCCTACACACTCTAAACCCACAATGCCATCCCTCCCTACACACTCTAAACCCTACAATGCCATCCCTCCCTACACACTCTAAAGCCCACAATGCCATCCCTCCCTAAACACTCTAAACCCCACAATGCCATCCCTCCCTACACTCTATAAAATCTCTGCATATGGAGATGTGTGCAGTAGGAATCTGATAGGGGCCTTATTTATTAATTCAACCAAGACTTTCATTCTAATCTCACATCAATTGCTAGTAGATCAATTGCAGAAATAAAGATTTGTGTTAATTAGCTTGCAGTAGTTCACAGACTGTGTTAGTAATATATATCTGTTTAATTTATAGCATAGCATACTCTCTCTCAGAACCACCTGCACTTTTAATTATAGTTTTGCACAGCCCATTCTATGACTACGCTTCTTTGCCCATTGTCAGTGGATCATCCAAATCTTCAGATCATACTATATGCTGATAACCTTATCATGTGAGGAATGATCACCCATCATGCCTATATTATTTTATGCTGAAGATATTAAAATTAGCAACTAGATGCAAGATAAGAAGTTGCAGTTAATGTATGGCAAAGCAAAGTTAATGTTAACGGGTTCACAGGACAAGCTTAAGCTTTCATTCTTCACATGGACAGCTCCGCTGATATCAAAGTGTTTTAGTATGGGTATTGGCATAATAATTAAGGTGACTACCTTACAGACACAAAGTAAGGGTATTATTCTCACCTTTGGGAAGTATGGATAGGCTTAAAAGGCCCCTGGTGTCATTAGCCTAGTAATCACCTATTTGGTTGGGCCATGTTTATCACTCTTCTAGTTCATTCAGTAAACACTGTCATGACTTGAAATTAAAATCTGATTTCAGCTACCATCAGCTTATGTTGTATATGAACTATTTAAATTATTGGGTAAAGCTGAAGCTGGTTAGAGTATCTTCATCGGTCAGAGTAGGCCCTGCCATCACTCGTAGGTACATCTGTTTGTGCTTGCAAAAATTAAACAGGATATTCAGTGCAGTTATATTTTGCCCACCGCACAACTCTTCTGGATCACAATTGTTCCAACCCAGCCAGGGCCAACTAACGAAGGCAGCTGTAGAAGGCAAACTTCTCACTTTTTCTCTCATCCATAATTGCCTAAATCTGTCTCATTGTCCTTTAATTTTAATATTGAAATAAAGGACTACCTAAAAAGATCAGCTACTTGAAAGTACCTGAAAGACAATACTTTAGAAAACTTATTTTAGGGTCAAGAAAATGAGTATTCAAAAGGAACTGCTTTCTTTTAAAAAGAGATAGTTGATCTTCCAATCAGTTTGGATGTGTACCCTTTGTACAATAAGCAGCCAGACAGAGAAGTGACAATTTACATAAAGTAGAAAAAGTATCTCCCTCTAATTCTGTACTCCATAGTTCCCCTGACTGGCTGCTAACAGCCACCATATTGTTTTGTTTTTCAGCAAGGTCTTTCTGTTCTGCAGGAACAGAGGTATCATAACAGTCTGTTATTAAGAAAGCAAGCAGTCACTTAAAGCATGGTACAGCATTGCAGCTGGAGCAGGCATGTGGAAGCAAGCACTTGGTGCAGCTGAATGCAAACTTGTCTTGAATCCTAAGCAATGTACCAAGGAAGATGCTATACTGAAGGTACTGTGTAGTTCCCTGATATAAAGGCAATTAGATCTACATTTGTATGGTTCTCTCTCACCCAGGGTATCACCTGATCCTGGGAGTAAGCTGTCCTTTGAGTTACTGAGCCATGGAGCACTGGTAGGTAGACAGATGGCAAGCCTGTCATTGTGGACCATAAAACACTAAGTATAGAAATTACTGTTAAAGAATATTTGCAGTACCAGTTGCTGCATAAAAAAAAATCCAGAAAGTTAGCCACAACAGTTTGGAACATCAGGTCTTTATGAAGAAGGTAAAAGTTAAACAGAATACGCTGCATGCAGACATACAGTTACAGATAATAATTCTGCCAAACTTCATTTTGCTGAAAAAAGAAAGGCATATAATTCAAAAAATTGTGCATAAGACCAACTTACTAAAATGAATCAGTACAGAAGACAATATAGCTAATACAATCATGTAGCAATAACAAATAGATAACAGGGTGGAAAGGAAAAGGGAATGAGAATGTCCCAGACCACGTTGTGTAAAACGTCATTTAACACGTAGTACTTTACACATGTTACAATAACGAGCCAACAGCATTGCAAAGATAGGCGCCTTAATGGTGACCTAAACAATCCAGGTGGGAGGAGTGGGGGTGAGCATCTGTTGTCAGCTCCACTATCCTGAAGGGAAGGAACCATCTAAGCACTCTGTGATGCTGACACCCAGCAGAGGCTTGATGTTGATGTATGGCAAAGGACAATGACTTGCATGCTCTCTAGGCAGCATAAACTGTAGAGATGTGCTGCAGTTAGGCAGAATCGTTGAGAAGTAACAGTACTCATAGTCCAGGGTTTCACATTTTTGTAGCGGTAACCTATGAAGAGCAGCACTGCTTGGATATGCAAATCCTGGAATTTCATCATGAATACCTCCATGAAAAGGAGTTGTAAACACCCACCCCCCAACACAAAAGTATAACATGCTTAACACATTAGTGATAGACGGACAGCTTCTATGCTGTTTGGGCTTTACACATATACATATGAATAGGATTCATAGACTTGAATCTATAATGAGCTCACTTGCATACCAAATGAGTAAATAGCCTTGAACTTATACCAGTAAGAATACCTCTCAACTGTCCCTGATTTTGACTCAAATTTTAACTCTGTCCCTCTTAATCCCTCCTAAAACTAGTAACTTTTGGAGGAAAGGTGGTGAATTACACTTAATGAATAATGACAATAATTAAGAGTTATAAACTTCTTTTACTTCAGAAAATGTGTATTAATTCATATGCTCTGATTCTGTCAATGTTTCAAGTTAATAGCACTAATATTTTAAAAGTGTCCCTGACTGTCCCTGATTTTTTTCTTGACTTGTCCCTGATTCTGTTGAAATTTGTCCCCGATTGGTTGAGAGGTCTTAAGAACAGTTTTCTACGAGACTATGGAGATGTGAAGGAAGACTGGTTGGTGCTTGTGCATACCTTGGGCATGTTACTGAAGGAGTCGCTTGGCTGAATGTTTCATTCTGGTGCTTGTGTATACCTGGACATTTTACAGAAGGGATCGCTTGGGTGAATGATTCATTTTGGTGCTTGTGCATATGTGGACATTTTACTGAAGGGATCACTTGGGTGAATGTTTAACTTTGGTGCTTTTGCATACTAGGACAGTTTACTGAAGGGGTCACTTGGGGAAATGTTTAATTTTCATGGTTGTGCATAATAGGACATTTTACTGAAGGAGTCGCTTGGGGAAATGTTTCATTTTGGTGCTTGTGCATACCTGGACATACTCCTGAAGGGATTGTTTGGTGAAATAATATGTGCTTCAGGGAAGTGCTTCTGCATACATGGTCAGATTGCTGAAGTTATCTGGGCAAAATAATCTATGTGTCATTTTAGTGATTGTGCATACTTAAAGCAAACTAATAAAGTGGTTGCTGGGGGAAGTGATTCATTTGTGTGTCAGGGAAGTGCTTGTGCATACTTTGACAAACTACTGAAAGGATTTCTGGGAGAAAGTTCATGGATTGCAACTCAAATATCAAAGGGGAAGCATTGCTTTTAACAATAGATGTGAGTACAGCAGGGATGTCAGACTACAAATTGCATAATTGCCTAATTAACATAGTTCACTTTACAAAATTTCTCATTTGCATTTTAATATTTTAAGTACTTTCACATTAGTGCAAATGGCTTCTATGACTCTTACCTTTGCTATACTCTTTTGTAAGCATCAGGAATAACCCTATTGCATTTGTGCACACGACTAACAATAACAGCCTGAAGGTTGTGAGCAGCAACAGTTTCTGCTAACAAAACCAGGTGCAGTTAAAACTGCAGCTCTAAGCTAATAAGGGACAACAAGCACATGCTGGAGTACATCATGTGTTAAGGAAAGGTAAGAATAACTGACACATAGCAAATACCATAAGTCCATCTCCCTATCAACAGAGAGAGAACTCATGACAACGGTCATGTCAACTGATATTCTGAATTATGAAAATTAATAGATGAAAGCTATGAATCTGAAATGTACTTCACTGTTAGGAGGTATATTTAGTTTAGCATAAATTATAAAAAAATGAAACCAATAGTAGGCTATGCCCTAAAACAGATTATAAATTGCTTTAATTCTCTGACTGCAGTCTTGGCATTTTGTACTACCATCTAGTGCCTCCTTTACTAATAACTACTATGTAACAGTTATGCATAACTACCTTTTAAAATAATGTCTTCTGTTTTCTGTATAAAAGTACCATTAAGAAATTCTTACTTCTAACAGCTGGGTCTCAGCTAGGCTTTAAACTTATGACTTCTTACATGTTGGCAGAGAACTGTCCAACTGTTAAACCCGGTGATTTAGTTTTGGCATTCTGAATGTAAAAAATGTCATGTACTTTTAATGATAAGATACATATTAAATTTTCAAAACAAATACCAACATTGGTACTTACTGGATTTAAATAAAGAAAAAAGCTTTAAGTCTATAAATAAGATTAGTACCATATGGTAATGCAACACTGTAAACCAGTAGTAATCAGTGCTGACAATAAAAGAATGCTGTACTTTTGTTTTTCTATGACACTGCAATTATAAGAAACAAAGTAATATTACATTTTGTGGACATCAAGTGTCCATGTGTTGAAACAATATACATTATTTTTGTAAATATTTGTTGCATGTCTACTAAAAGACAAAAAAAATATTAAGCATATTAAGTATATTCAATAACAATGGTCATGCATTATCTTTATATATCTTCCTTTACCTGGATTCAGAAATTAAAATAATTAACTTATACGCTAAATATACCTGGATTCAGAAATTAAAATAATTAACTTATATGCTAAATATTTACAATATAGTGACATTCTGCAAGACATTATAGCTATGGAAAACACAAAGACCAGGGATGTCAAAAACGATCAGTTCGAATAATTTTATAATTAGTGTATATCAGTAATTCACTTTGGCTATAAATACCTTCTGGGTAACATAATGACATGCAAGATGGTTAAGCTGGTAGCCTTTAATGAGGTAAAAATATACTAGCTCATTTTGAGACCATTTATAGCATGACTAAGCAGACTTCCAGGCTTAACAGAACTACTTAAACATGTTCTATTATTTTTTAAAAAGAGGATGTAGAATAGTGTGTGTGTATGTTGTACCTGTAAGAAGCAGTTCAAGGACAGCACATGCATACAAATAGCAAGCATGTGTTAGCTTCAATGCCATTTTGAGAGTGCAGCCAGAGATTGAGCATGTATGAGTGTGATGCCTAGTTTGCTTATAAGTTTATCTAAGTTAAAGTTAGTAAGCCTCAATCCTGATGTATTTGTACATAATAAAGCTGCTTAAACAGAACCCACAGAAGTTTGTCTGTTTTATTCTGACCAGACGAGTGACATGATGTCAGAATTGGCATTCCAGAGACTGCTTTTCAAAGCTACAAGGTGCATAGTTAACAGTGATGGGTGCAGAGTTAACAGTGATGGTAAACTAAGTGAACTGAGTACAAAAAAGGGCCAGAAATGAACCAAAGGTAATGAAAACTTGCACAAACAATTTAGTTATTAAAAAAGATAAAACAGAGCATTACAAAGGCACAATATGTTTATTAACTAAATTAAATGTTTAAAATTAAGATATTTGATAAAACGATTATTAGAAAAGCAAATAAGGGGATTGGAATTACCTTGCAATTGCAAAACGTGCATGTTTAAAGTAAAATGGGCATGTTTAGAGTAAAACAAGCACAAGAAAAGTACAATGGGCACAAAAAGAGATTAAACGAGCAAAACGGATGACATAAAGGGCAAAAAGGGCACTGTAAGCATAAATAAAGCAAGACAACTGCATGTTTTGGCAAAGTGCTGTGTTTTGCCATAAACTACTGTTTCACATTGATTGAAGCTATTCAGGGCATAACTAGAGTGTTTCCAAGTATCTCAAACTGTACAAAAGTGCTTACAGTGTGTGCTTATTACTGTGCATTTATTCCAAAGAGTTTATTTGTCTGCAAAGAGCAACTATTTCATATAGTGCAGTCAAATATAGCCATTTCGAAAAATTTCTTGTGCTGGGTGTGTCTATTTGCTGAGTGCTGCCATTAGAGTGTTTCTTGCACTGTGAAGAGTTATTTACCAAAGTACCTCCATTTTGGGGAAGTTTCAATGTGCTGTGTGCTGCTTATTCACAAAGGGCAATTACTTCGAAATATTTTTTACTCTGAGCTTCTTCTGCTCAGTTCATTCACACACACCAGTTATTCTGAAATGTTTTTTATACTGATAAGAGGTGATTTGTTACAGTACAGTGATTTCAAGAGTATTCTTGTGCCCAGGAGACTTATTTCGCAAAGTTCAGTTATTCAGAGGCTTGTTGTGCTACTGGGCATAGTTACAAATACTGGCATACATTTCTGGCATATGTATAACTGTGCATGTTCATGTAGTTACAAGTGGACTTGGGTTGCATTGTGTATTACTGTAATTTGTTGACAAGGCAGATGGATTTTGAAAACCATCACCACTTGTATTTGATCAGAATATTGCAGAGAACTGGAGAATATTTGAGCACAAGTACGGTATTTTTATATAAGCAGCTTATTCTGACAATGATGCATGCACCAGGGCATTAATTTTGCTAAACACAGCTAGGTCAGAGGCCATTAAAAGAGAGCATTCATTTGTGTATGCACCGGCCATATATGAAGGAGAAGGGGAAACTGTCATATTGTTGTACAGGCTGAATCAAGGGAGGACCCCGAGTGTTTTAAACACAAATTCAGGGAAATGCGCAATCCACAGACACATATTACATTAGAGAGGCATTTGTTTTACACAAGAGATCAAAAACCAGGAGAAATTGTTGCAGCTTATATTACTGACCTGAGAAACAAAACTAAAATGTGCAGGTTGGGTGACTTAAAAGATGAGTTAATAAAGGACAAGCACGTGTGTGGAATTAATAGTGCTGCAGTGAGAAATAATTTGTTCTGTGACAGTGATTTAATGCTGAGCAAAGCTAATGAGATTTGTCAAATCCATAAAGTCACAGAAAGGCACACAAGTATGCTTGCGAATGATAAGAGCATGGTTTCAGCAGGCTCCAGAGCAAATGTAGGCAGCATCCAACATGTGGCTGGCAGAAGCAGGCCTAAGCACATGGCAGCTGTAACCCCTGCGAGTGTGGCAGGTAAAACCCATAGTTTTCCAGAAGTTCTAAGACTAGTTCAGTGAGAAGGACGTGCTCACTGCAGTACAAGGGTAAATCAGCAAAACACAGATCAAGTTTTATTGTTAACTGTCACAATTGTGGTGCCAATCATGAGTCTAAAAGAGAAAAGTGCTTACATTTGGTCAGCAATACCACAAGTGTAAAAAACAGAACCATTTTCAAAAGTTTTGCAAATCAAGTAACCCTCACACAGTTATAAAGAAGGGTCACTTAAAAAAGCAGGTTCATCATACAGAGAGCTGCAATCCTACTTCCTCCATAGATGGTGTATCAGTAATATGTGAAAAGGTTGATGCAGTAAATTTGTTGACAAAGAATGAAGTGTTTTGCACTGTCCAGATCAATGGTGAGAGCTGGTGAGCAACTTAATGTGGCCAGTTGTGCGAAACTTGTTGTTTATGGAGGTGAAGAAATTCAAATCAAAGACTCAGTAGTGCTTTCATGTTATTTGGCTAGGAACTGCTACAGCTTACTATTCTATGTAGTCTGAAGACCTGTGCAGTCATTATTAGGTCTCAGAGACAGTTTGAGAATGAATGTGCTTTCCTTTATCAAAGAAGTTCATCATATAGACATATGTCCCAATTCCAATTTTACTGAAGCTATTTTCTCAGATTATGCTGATGTTTTCGATAACAAACAGCAAATTTCCAGTTGTTGTGTATTCTATAAAGTTAGACCCAGAGGTCAGTCCAGTAGTCAGACCAGCAAGAAAAGTTCTGACAGCTATGCAGGATAAAGTCAAAGCTCAGATGGATAAAATGATGCAGCAAGGTGCAATTTGTCCAGTTACAGAACCAACTGAATGGGTGTTGTCCATGGTAGCAGTCCACAAAAAGGTTCAGATGCAAATCAGAATATGCATTGATCCAAGAGATTTGAACAAAGCATTAAAGAGACCTTATCATCCTATGCGTACAGTCGAGGATGTCACAGCCCTAACACGAAATGTCACTGTTTTCTCTGTCTTGGATGCAAAAAGTTAATTTTGGCAAGTGATGCTTGATTGAAAATCTTCACTACTGACTACTTCCAGTACCCCATTTGGAAGATATGGATTCCTCAGGATGCCATTTGGAATAAATTCTGCAAGTGAAGTCTTTGAGCACGTAATGAAGCAATTTTTTTCAGGTTATCTCTGTGCCATAATAGTAGATGATTTATTGGTTGGAGGCAACGGTTGAAGCAGAGCATGACAGAAACCTTAAGAAAGTTCTAGACAAAGCACATGAAGTGAAGTTAAAGCTCAATCCTCTGAAATGCAAATTCGGACTGCCAGAAGTTACATATGTAAGTCATTTATTTACTAGTAATGGCTTGCGAACAGACCCATCCAAGCAAGCAGCTATTCTTGAGATGCCAGCACCAGATAAATGTTCAAGCTCTACAATGTTTTCTTGGCATGGTTAACTATTTAGGCAAGTTTATACCAGACTTCAGAGAGATGAGAGCATCTCTGAGGGAGCTAATGTGCAAAAATGTTACATGGTCTTGGTTGGAACAGCACCAGAGTGCATTTGAAGACCTTAAGAAGAAAACTGCTATCCCACCTACATTAATATACTATGATGTCAATCAACCAGTCATTCTTTCTTGTGATGCCTCAAAATTTGGTCTTGGTGCAGTTATTCTTCAAGAAGGTAAACCAGTAGCCTATGCATCTACAACTCTTACCCAAACTGAAATGCAATATGCACAAAACATAAAAGAACTTTTGGCAATAGTATTTGCATGTTCAGAGTTTCATAATTATATTTATGGTCCAGCTATTCAGACTGAGACTGATCAGCAACCTCTGGTCACTATTTTAAAGACGCCTATGCATTCAGCTGCAGCGAGATTACAAAGAATGATGCACAAATTGCAGAAGTACAACTTCAAAATGGTCTACACAGAAGGCAAATATTTTTACTGGCTGATACCTTATCCAGATCCCCCAGAAATACTACGGAACAGCTTAATGCAGAGAATTTTAACTCTGATGTCATGGAAGTGCATAATTTTTCTACCATGAGACTTGATGAGCTGAAAGATCATACAAAGACTGATCCAATTTTGCAAAAGCTCAACCACTACATTAATGTTGGATGGCCATCAAAGCAATCTAGTGTACTACCTGAAGTACAAACTTATTTTCCTTACAGAGATAAGACGTTGATGGAAGATGGCATTATTTTCAATGGTCCTAAAATTGTTGTTCCTGCTTCCTTACAATGTGAATATATCCAGATTTTGCACTGTGGTCACCCAGGTTCCGAATCTACCAAAAGAAGGGTGAGAGGACTAGTATTTTGGCCTTCTCTAGCAAAAGACATTAATAAAGTACTTTCTTCTTGTTCAGTATGCAATAGTACTAAACCGCATTTGCAAAAAGAATCACTTTAGCTAAGTCAAGTTCCTGAACTACCTTGGTCAACAGTAGCCACTGATATATTCGAGTGGAACAATCAGCATTACTTAGTGTTGGTAGATTCTTATTCAAACTGGTTTGAGACAGATTTACTACATAACCTAGCATCGATTGCTGTCATCAGCAAGTTGAAACATCATTTCTCTGTCCATGGTAGTCCATACAAAGTTATTTCTGACAATGGTACCCAATTTACCAGTCAGTTGTTTCAGAAATTTGCAGGGGAATGGGACTTTGTACATGTTACTAGTAGTCCAGAGTACCCACAGTCAGATGGACTAACTGAACATGCAGTAGAGAGTGCAAAGCAATTACTAGAGAAGTTAAAGCATGATGATACCAATGTCATTTTTAACTTACTCAATCTCAGAAAACTACCCAGTGATGATATACTTGGCTTGCCTGCTCAGAGACTTCTATCTAAGCAAACCAGAACATTGCCTATCACTTCCAGTTTGTTGAGACCTAAAGCTAAGAACAACAGAACAATCAAAGCCCAACTATTCAGAAATTGTTCTTCACAGAAGTCCAGCTATGATAAATCGAGCAAATTTCTTCATCCATTGAAAGAAGGAGAGACAGCGAGGATACAAACGGTGAGAGGTTTCGACCAGATTGGTCAAGTAATAGGTATATGTGCCAAGCTGAGATCCTACGTTGCAAAATATGCGGGTGTGAAGTACAGAAGAAATCTCAGACATCTTCTTCCTGTATCAGAATTGATGTAGTAGCATTGTTCAGTGATACAGACTCTAAATCTCAGAGCAATCCAGACAATGTTCCAGTTGCAAAATGTGTCTTAACTTCTACTTCCAGTAACGACAATATTCCTGATGTCCCCAAAGTTGAACATTCGGCACAGATAGTCCCAGCTGCTAAACCTAATTCTAATTTCTATGTCACATGATTTGGTCGCATTTCCCGACCTAGTGTGAAATACACGACCTGGACATAATAATCTATATGTATTTAGTTCTGAATAACTGCATGACAAAAAATTATTTTGTATTAATTGCATGTCAATTGATGTTGTCAGTAATGCATGACCCACTCCTCAGACAGGGAGGATGTAGAATAGTGTGTGAGTGTTGTACCTTTAAAAAGCATTTCAAGGACAGCACATGCATATAAATAGCAAGCATGTGCTAGCTTCAGTGCCATTTTGAGAGTGCAGCCAGAGAGTGAGCATATATGAGTGGGATAGCTAGTTTATTTATAAGTTTATCTAAGTTTTATTAAGCCTCAATCCTGATGTGTTTGAACAGAACCCACAGATGTTCGTCTGTTTTATCCTGACCAGATGAGCGACAGAGGATATGGCTGATTTGTACCTAGATAAAACCTAACAAAGAAGACACAGAAAATAGAGGTATTGCTGTGCTGAGAAATTCTCTGACTGTATTATGTATTCCTTTACCTTGATGGTTCTTTTCTGTATTCTTCTCTACTTATGCTATCTCCACTTTACAGCTTTCATCATTCCTAGACCTCCACTGATATCAGCGTTATTGTTTGAGACTTAGTGTTTTGTTGTTCTAATCTCTTGGAAACTCAGACAATATACTAACCTGTCATGTAGTATGTGAGTCCAGTACCACATCACTTTGTATCACATGCAGTTTGGACATAAAAAAATTCAGATTACCATCTGGAACATCTACACTCTTGATTTCCGCACACACACAGCATCCTTGTCAGTAGAAACAGCAGCTACAGCTGCTGTCGCTGCCCAGTCACTACTTCATCTGCCATGCTCATGTTCTCTTTCCATGACCTACATTCTGATGTCAAGTGATGGAAAAAAGGATGGGAATTTCACTGGTGTCCTTACCAAGTTCCTCCTAGTCAGTATGAATACCGCTTTGGGTCTCTCTTGAAAATAGACCATGCTTAATGAGAGTAGCTTGTTCAATAAATAAATAAGTACATAAATAAATGAATTAATAAATAAATACATACCTACATTTTCAGCTCATTCAGAAAATTGGTGAACCATGTTCTAGAATAAAGACAAAGTAATGGACCTCCTTTCATTACCTAAAAACTGCCATTGCAGAATATGAGGGTGTGCATCATGTTTTGCTATGTTTTCAAAGCATGACCTAACACTTTTTGGCAGACTTCAGTTTGGGTTCTAATACATCTTGGACTTGGACCAGCAAATACCTCTTTTCCTGGTGCATCTGCTTCAATTTATTAACGCCTTAGCTGTTTAACTGGAGAAACATGAGCTTACTAACCAAAATGATTGATTACATTTATCTGTGTATTTCTGAGTAAGGATCCAAGATTTCTGGTCCCATATGCATTTTTGGTTCCTTTTTAATGAACTAACTTTGTTGCAGTTTTTGGCATTCTTTCTGCCTTTGCAATTTCTGTGGTGTTTTTACCCCACCAGACCAATGCATTATTTACACCACTTGCTTGACTATCTACAGTTATGCATGCATTATGATGTGGAATGGTTTACAACAGCCCATCAAAGGAAAGCATTTGACTCATGGTTTTCTGAAAAATAAATACCGATGTCACTGTAAAAGTAAAAAATGTAAACCAAAAACACAAAAAAACACAATAAAATATATTGTTTGCAGTGGCTCACGCTCCCAGCACCTTTCATATGGGGGGATCCACTCCTTCACCCCACTAAATGTTGTATACCAACTCCAGAGTTGCACCACAGTGGATAAATGGGCAAAAAACATTGAGAATCACACTGTTAGTTTAAACTATATAATACATTGTGATAAAACTAACACAGACAGTACATTTTCACACTAAAGATCACTGTTGGAACAGGCGGCATTAAAATGTAAATAGGCCAACGTGGACAGCAGGTGACAGGTGGTACAATAATAGGTTATACATTATACTAAGCACAGGAAAAAATTAAAGGGTTCAAGGGCACATGAATCAGCATTCATATATCGACAACTAAAGAAAACATAAGTTATTAACCTTACAAAGCTTTACTTTGATCAAAATGACAGCATACAGATCCAAACCTGGGCAATGTAAAGGAGTAATACAAAACGTTTATGGTTACGTAAAACAAAACTGAAATGTACATACTGTAGCTAGAGCAGCAGAAGCTGGAGGTTCTATAAATGAGTAATATAAAACGTTTATGGTTAAGTAAAACAAAGCTGTAATGTACATACTGTTGCCAGAGCAGCACAAGCTGGAGGTTCTGCTCCAATTACATCATGTATGGGAGGAAGACATATGCCAATACAGAATGGGTAGTACAAGAACTACATATGATTGCTGAGTCCAGATAAAATGCATGGCTACTTGTAGGCAGCTAGCCCTCTTCATCACCATCACTTAACTAACCACCTACTGACCTAATTCCCAGTATCATAGCCCACAATCTACGTAGGAATGGAGTTCAACGCACTCACTGTACACTTGTCAAGTAAATCTGTCCAAATCCTGAACAAACCTGCATGATACAGATGTCTTGCTCCCTTCCTGTCTCCTGCCTTGTTTTTCTACTTAATTTCCACTCTTCACTTCGTGATGATCTAGACCCCGATCATGTCACCTTTGTCCCTTTTGTCTCCTGCATGCATGTCTATTTTCATTTAGTATCCATCACATGTGTCAGTATATTACTTGATGGTATAGGTTTTGTTGAAGGAAAATAATGTATCAGTAATGGAAAATTCCATTGCAAATTGATAGAAATGCAAATGTGTGAACTGATGTAAATAATGAAATGCAGGCCAACACCTTCAGCATGAATGAATTCTACAGACAAGGTGCCAAAACAGAAGAATTGTTATCCGAGTTATGCCTTCCCCTACTATCACATACATTGGATTCAGCACTTAAGATTTCTGCTACAGAAAGAAGATTTCTGCTAAAGAAGGCTGGATGAAGGTTATTAGTATATTTAATTATCTTAGTTTTTCAACTTTATTAGTTAAAATGGTAATGCCTCTTTTTTGGGTAACCCCTTACTCTGCTCCTTTTATTATTCTTATCGTTTCATTTCTTTTCTTTACCTCTTGTTATTTTCCTATTCATCTCACCTAATTTCTAATAGATTAATAATGGCTAATAAGATAAACATCATGCGTACTATTTCTAATTCCATGTTTCACACCATCTTATACTTTACCTTTTAACTTAGAATTTTGTTGTACATATTTTTTTTTATTCTTTATAGTTCTGTTATTTTTACAGGTTTAGTTAGTATTCTTAGTTACACGTTCTTTATTTTTCTTCTAACTGTAACTTATCTACTGGTTTAACATGTATTTATTTAAGAAATTATTAAACAAAAAAAAAAAAAGATTTCTGCTATACATATATGCACACACACACACACACACACACACACACACACACACACACACACACACACACACACACACACACAATAACACAACATTTTATTCAAACCTTACTGGTCACACTACTATTACTGTATTTACTTACTGCATCAGAAGACATTAACATATGTTTCAAAAGTTCCACTCTAATTGATAGACAAGCTGATAACACTATACTGCTGTATAAAATGAAGTCTAGTCTCAGTTACAGTATATTGGTACTTATATAATTACTATAAAAGTGTGTTTTTTTCTTAACTCTACTGTAAGAAAACATCTTGACATATTATAGTCCATGTTTCACTGTTGTTATTATTCCTGTATTTAGTTTGTTATTTTTGCCTTTAACAGTATAACATTTACCACTTATGTTTGTCACCGATTACTGCTACATTGACCTGACATTATCTTCTTACAGTGTAGTTGTCTTTATTTGTGCCAAGTGCCTAGGTCAAGGCCGAAAAGTGTCTACCAAGATTAATCCCTAAATAGTGGTTAAGAAATGAAAAGCAAGTAAATGGATGAATGAATGCATTAATAGTATTCTTTTATAATAGCATTCAGTAATATAGAACATTTTTCAAAATGCTCATCCTGAAAAGTTCATAATGAAAGTCTTAGCCAGATCATATGTGTACATTGGTCTGGCATGCAGTAGTATATGGATAAGATCTGTCAAACAAAAGTAAACCAATTCCAGTTGCATCTTTACATACAGAGACTTCTTCTTTCGGCTTTTCCCAGTTAGGGGTCGCCACAGCGGATCACCTGTCCGCTCATGATTGGCAGTGGAGTTTTACAGTGTCGAGTTGCCAGCCCGGCGCCCAACCTTCCACAGAAGGCACATACACACACACACACACACACACACACACACCTAGGGCCAATTTAGAGTGTCCAATCCACCTGCTGCATGTCTTTGGGAGGAAACCGGAGCATCCGGAGGAAACCCACGTGACCACAGGGAGGACATGCAGACTCCGCACAGAAGGCACCCCAGCCAAGGATCGAACCGGAGAACCTCTTGCTGTGAGGCAACAATGCTAACCACTGCACCACCTGCATGTAGGTCCATTTCTTAGAAAAAAATTAAATCTGTGTTAGATGCTCATTCAAATTGATTGAATATATATATATATATATACCAGGAATTTTTCAATTTCTAATGCAACCACTGAAAAAAATGAATTTGTCATACACATGGCATTTTAGAAGTATTCTGATAATGGACTTCGTTTTTCCGAAGAGCAGAGTACAGACACTTAATGAAAAGAATGGAATTTGTCAGGAAACTGCTGCACTATTCCATAAGTCATCTAATGAACTGACACAGACTTTGAAGGAAGGGATGAAGAAAATAAAAAAGTAAGTGTGGAGAAACACAACTCTCATGGTACTAGGTTAGTAACAGAAATACTCCTCAGATGCTAACATATTGACTTTGGGCAGAAGTGTTTATGTAGTTCAAGGATTACTGAGATTAAGCTCCAATACAGTGGAAAATGATAAACTTGGTAAGTTTTTCTAGTGCAAGACATAATTGTAAGAGCTGAGAGTGCAAGCCGGAAAAGCACAGTTGTAGAGTGCAAAACAGCTTTGTTTCTTCCCGCTGTCCCAGCCTGTCAGCCATCCCAAGTCTCTTTCATACCTTTGCTTTGTCCCTTCCATTTTTTTTTTTGATTTGCTGGTAAATCACCAAGAATTACAGTCAGTCAGAAATGACAGACATTAGAGTTTCATACACCTCATTTTTTTAGAAAATGCATTTTGATGCAAATCCTGTTATTCTATTAACTTCTTATGTGAATAAGGATGATATTTAAAAACTGTCCCTGATTTTGATCCTTTTTTCTCATTATTTTTAATTTTTTTATTTTTCCCGAATTCCTAAGCAAGGAAGCTGAGTCGTATGCTACTGTTTGACAGTGCTAAGTGCTTTACCGGCTTTCAAAGACAATAAAACAATTTATGCTCCTACACTTTTTCTGTAACTGGTAAAGCATAGAGCAGATAAAGCTTTACAAGGAATTATGACTGGGTCACCAGTTATAATCTTTTATTATGTGTTCTTGACATCGATGTCAAGATTCACCTGCCAAGTTTCCCTCGAGTTGAATGCCTGAATATCCATGTTTCTAACACATAATAACAGAGTTATGATCAGAGGCTCGACCATAATCCCGTGTTCTGAAAGCTGAGATCATTCTGCTAGCTTTTAACACAAAAATCCAAAAGAAATTTGTACTCAAAAGCAGATTTTTTGACAAAAAGAAAAAGAAAATAAAACACCAAGTTAAGAAGATTTGCACCAAGAGATGAGGATTATCCATAGAATTAAGGTTATGGATCTAAAGTTATTCTTACAGTAATTGAGAGATGTTCAGGACCTGTGTCATATAAAGTGGTCATTGGCATACCTGTCAACTTCTTAGTACAAGAAATCTGGACAAATGCCCAAAATACAGATACATTTTAAATATTGCACTTATAAGCTTAGACAGATGCTAGAATAAAAGATTGTATGCTGCCATGCATTTTCCAAAGCACATGAAGAGTGAAACTCAAATGTTGGTCATTTGTAGTCAATGCAAGACTCACTTGATTTACCAGAAAACCACAAATTTTATGAGGAACAGTCCAAAAATATGAAGCAAAAAATTGGGCATTCTGCAAAAATCTGAACAGTTATGAAGTATGATTTATCTACTAGGAGGCAAGTTAATTAGATCAGATCAGAACAAGTTTCACAGAGACCGTACTTTTTGAACCTGAGAAAAGACAGATATCTGATAGGAAGTACATAGGTTTCCAAATATTTGCTTTCAGAAATGCTCAATGTATTTGCGAATGCTGCAGCTGACAAACCTGTACCTATGCTTGTCTTAATCAATGACAGAAATTCTCCACCATTCTCATTTTGCTTTTTGCCATACAAGCTAATCATTCTGTGTATAAAAGACACATCTCTTTTCAACTAAAAGGCTATGTCAGATACTTATAAAACTTTTTTTCCCCTTGGCAGGAGCAAGAATATGTTCTTCTTTCACTGATTGCCTTTTAGTCTTCTTAAAACAAATCTGAAAATCTTGCACTTGCAAGTTAATCCATTTTTGCCTTCTAAATGGTGTATCCCTGCACAGGCACAGCAGACATATTACTTGCTTACATAAGGGACAACTACCTTGCACAAATTATTGATCAACCATCAATATGGAGAAATAACTTTGATATAATTTGTGCAAATAAATTAATCTTTGATTTGATTCTTCTAACAAAATCTGTCCTCCACTGCCTGAAAGTAATCATCACATGACCTGTTACACGCTGATGTCCAAATTTATTTCCAGTGACTTTGTAAAGTGGAATTCTTCTAAACTGAATGACAATAGTAAAACAAATTATGATAAATCAAAGCTTCTATTTGAAAACTGGAAGTGGTGTAATGAATTTGTAGGGTTCAGTATAGATAACTGGTTATCCTTCACAAAATGTACTGCCATGAAAAAACAATGTTAGAGAAATAGTGCCAGAGGGATCAGTACTCATCCTTACAGTCAAAACCAAATAAAATGAAATGTATACTTTATAGAAATGTAACAATATAAATTAATATTATGTGAACAGGCTAAATGAGCTACTAGGAAAGAAACAGGATGTGGAAATGCAATGGTAATCACAGATCATTTTTTAGATACATTAAAGATGCAAGGTCTAAGGAAAAGCTGCCTTTTATGCTCATTTTTAAATATTTTTTTATTATTTTTATCTCAGTTATGGTATATATAGCACCAAAGAAAATTAGCTGTACATTGTCTGCACTTGAAACACATCCCCTGGAAAACCTAACAAACTACCAATAAAATTTCTGAGACAGTTAATCATTACAATATCCATTTATTCCTAGTAATATTACGAATAAAGCAATTGGGCAGAATATGTACCGTAACAGAGATTTCAAAGTACTTGTTAATGTCATTGTGGAATCTTTACAATACTTATTTCTAGCCATTTGTAATGAAGGCTCTATCTCTGTAGGCTGGAAAAAGACAATTAGGTAAAGTGGCATAAGTCACGTGACTAATTATAGACTAACATTTTTTTTCATCATGTGTATATATAGGTTGTGGAAACATTAATCCTAAAGAGAATGTTATCTGAAGTGAAAGAAAATAGTCTGGTAAATATTTGACAGCATGCACACACAAGAAATAGATCTAGAGTTACTGATACCTATAAATTAGCCTTTATTCTAATGCTGCAATATTCCTTGCAGTGCAGTCTTTAGGTTGATATTATATATGCTGACTTTTCAAAAGCCTTTGACTTTACAAATGATAGCTTATTTTTTTTTAAGTTAAAATAAAGGATTGGCTTCAGAATATAGCTTACTTCTTGAGTTCAATACAGCTTGGTGACTAGATGTTAGTCTGTCAAGGATAATGTTCAGGACTCTGTTTTGGGTTCTTTATTATAGCAATAACCCATGGCTGGCTATGGGTAATGCTGGATTTACCCACAGTTGGTGTGGTTTGGTCACAAGAGTGAAGCCTGAGTGACCAAATAAGGCCAACCATGGGTAAATCAGCATTACCTACACCCAACCATGGGTTATTGGTATTATACAGTGACATCATTTAAGAAAATATTAGCTTACTTTTTTAAATAATGTCCTTGTATAATGGTGCCATGGTGCTCCTCCATGTTTTTCCCTGGTATCATGGGGCTTTCTTGATGCACTGCGCATGCATATGGGACCTATGTTCTCATGCTTACGCAGTACATCCTTGCTGTGTAATGGAAGCAATGAAGAAAGAAAGATCTCCGTTGCCTTTCTTTGTTTGTTTTTAATTAAAAAAATGAAATCTGGAGACTTCAAATGTACAGGAGAGATGGGATATAGAAAATACAAGGATAATCAGGTATGAGAACACAAACAAAACAACAATAAACTGAATAAATAAAAAAAGAAAGAGCAATACGGCTCACAGACAGAAACCAGAAATCTTTATTTAGCACTTTCGTCAGCTGTCAGCATTGACTTCTTCAGAATACAAAAAAGCACACTGAACCACTTGTTAAATATGAACTTTTGTCACATGACTTACACTAATTAAGCAATTAATTTTAAAAGGTGTATGTTCATATTATTTAAAAAACTGAAATTAATGATAAATTCCCTATAATACTAGCAGCGGGAAAAACATAATTTTCTATACATAACATTGAAAGCAGCTTTTGGAACAGACAGAGCTGTGTTATGCAAACTACTTCTATAGTTAAAACTTGGTTTGTATCCTACCACATTCAAGACTTTAGGGTCCACAGTCAATACATTCCAATGCTTTTTTATTATATCCACCACCTTCCTATTATCATTAGTATATCTATATATATATATATATATATATATATATATATATATATATATATATATAAAGCATTGGAATGTATTGACTGTGGACCCTAAAGTCTTGAATGTGGTAGGATACAAACCAAGTTTTAACTATAGAAATAGTAAGAATTTAAAAAGGTTACTATGTAAGGAACACTCTACCATTAGATTTAATAGGCTAAACACAAGTAAACTGGGCACGTATCAATGTATGAGGTGTAAAATGTGTGATTTTATAGTGGTTGGACAATGTTTTGTTCATCCCACTATGGAATATGAGTTTAATCCCAAGTTTTATGCTTCTTGTGATAGCAAGAATTTAGTTTACTTAGCCACATGCACGAAATGCGTAGGGTTCTATGTGGGTATGACAACTAGAAGGTTGAAAGATAGAATGTACAATCACGTGTACGATATAAGGAAGAGGAATCCACAGAATGCATTGGCCAGGCATGTTAGTATATATACTGATCATACCTTTAAGTTTAGGGTGTTACAAATAGTACCCCAAAGTACACGGGGAGGTAGTAACCAAAATTATTTAGAATCCATAGAACTTGATTGGATCCTTAGACTGAGAGCACACGTAGAACCAGGGCTCAATCAGTTTATTAGTATTAAGCCGATACTTGAAGCACGTCGTTAGACAATTTTAATGTCTTATTACATATGGACACTAGACGCTAATAGATTATTATAATATATATATTTATATGAATTATGTTTTACGTTTATGATAAGTATATGTTTTTTATATACTTATTAGTATCTATTTGATACTTTAATGCTAGGATGTGCTTGTTGCATTAGTTATAGTGTTTCAAATGTGCTTTAAATGTGTTTTTAAATGCATTTAATATATTGAGATAGTATGTTCCTAGTTTATTCCACCAGTTTTGGTGAATACCCAGTAGTTATGATAGTTTATATGTTTTTAAGTTTTATGTTCTTTAGAGTTCATGTTGCAATGCTTCATTTCTATATTATTTTGCAGTCAATTTTGAAGATGTGCATTTATTTAACTTGTGTTTATATATATATAAATGTATTCATTTTTTATCTTAGTTTTATTTTATTCTATTATTGTTTCCTTGTAATAAGGAATCAGTTAGGTTTGTCTTAAAAGCATCGTTAGGTGGATGTTTCACCATTTCTTTAATTAATTAATTATTCAATAAGGTTGCTGCTATTTAAATGTTTCCTGAGAAAATGTGGGTTAAATCTGAAGAAGCATGCCGGTGTAGCATGTGAAAGCGCTTATTTTTATTAAACTTGGATCTTATATACTACGTGGTGGTCGTGTCCAGTCTTTTTTCTATGAGCATTTTTCTTCTCTGGGACGTGTACCTTTGGACGGTAGCAGCACTTGGTTTTATCTTAATGATAAATTCCCTACAATACTAGCAGCAGGAAAAACATCATTTTCTATAGATAACATTGAAAGCAGCTTTTGGAACAGTTTTTTTTTTATTTATTCAGGATAATTAGGTATGTTTCTCTAGTTTTGCATAATGTATTTAATTATCCTTGTATTTTTCTTTATCACATCTCTCCCGTTCTTTTGAAGTGTCCGTTTTTTGTAAGTTTATTTTTTTAAACAAAAGAAAAGTAGAATTTTCATAGCATATATTAATAGAAGAGAGTCCAGGCAACTGGATTTTTTCATTGGTATATGCTCGATTTACATGGGCTGACCAATCAACATGCTTGTATTTTAATGTTAATGACCTGTCATTGTATAATACTTAATTCATACCTCACTTGTATAATTTTCATGTTTTTTTTTTTTTTTTTACAGCTGTGTTGATGATGTTGAAAAAGGAAACTGATGCTTCTCAGGACGATGTCCAAATTAGGGAGCTGACGGTCCATGGTGTTGAGACATATAAATGTATTCATTATGTCAAAAAATCAAAACATATTAATTCCACCATTTATAAGCACTATTAGATCTTAACTTGAGTTTGGCTACTGATGTTGGTACCATAAAACAATATTTAGGATTAGGGAGCTGGAAAAACTGTAGCAATGCAAATGTACTACCTAAATTATTAGTGTACAGAGATTATCTTACATAAACATAAAGCCGTAAAGAAACCCAAATATAAAAACTAGAAGACTTAGGGGTGATCTAATAGTGTTCTGTACGGCCTGAAGGGAACCTTTCCCTTTTCAAAACATTGGATTACAATTTTGTAGTACACAATGTCATCTCAGTCAAGTTTCAGAAAAAAAATTAAACCACCATGAAATGTTTATATGATAGAGTAGCTGAGCCATGGAATCAACACACAAAATGTCAGCCATTGTGAGACATTAGTTCAGTGTAACTTATCCTTGCAGTCTGCAGAGGTACTTGTGGCATCTCTGTGCCTCCCTTCTACACAGCTGTAGTTATAATTGTTCCTGTTCCCACCACTTCATATAGAATTTCTGCTTATTACCAATTAAGATACTGCACAATTACACCACCCCTTATTTTATCTTTGCAGTGGTGTGTTAAGATCTTCATTCTATAAAGCAAAACAATGTGACTCTAGACGTTTATGCATTTGACAGTTTTAATGCCTGTATAGATTATTCCAGTGAGTGTATGTAGGCAAGTCTATCTTTCTATAAATAGAAAGTGAAGAAAACGGTAACAGACATCGCTATACAGTGCGGAATTGGAACATTACCGTTATGTTCACTGTAGCGTGATCTTGGAGTTAGTATATTTATGTTGCAGGGGATGTGGGGGGGCACAGTGGGGCTTGCCCCTCTGCAAAAACATGGTTTTACATCTCTTTTTTTTTTTTTTTTATTTCTTAATTTCGAGATTTCACAACCTTGAGACATATATATATATATATATATATATATATATATATATATATATATATATATATCAATAGATGCTTATTTAGTTAGTACTACCTTATTTTAGAATAATTTGAGTTATCCCTTTTAAATAAGCTGCTTCTAATTTTAACTGCATTCTTATTAAGATACGGTCATCTAATTATCAGATTGTGAGTGTATCTAGTTATCTTTTTTTACAATGTATTGTGTAAATAATTATCTATTGGAGGATCTCTTAAGACACAGACTTTTATTTAAATGTGAGCAATGTTGATTGTTTGTAATGAATAACCCTCAAAAGTCTTGTTCAAGATGTACAAATTATATTAGGTTACTTGAATTAGTATTCTTCAGGATGAAATTGCACATTTAGATAGCTGTAGATACTATTATAACAAAGCATTTAAGACATAGTGGCATTTGTGGACCCTTGGAAAGGTGATTGCCAGGGGAAGATCAATGATGTTGTTAATCATAGGTTTCTACATTCATAGATGTAAACTAGACTAATGATCACTAGGGCCTTTATAAGCCTAGCCTAGCATTCCAAATCCCACACATTTATGTGCCATAGAGGTTATTTTAAGGGGTATGTAAGCAAGGACAAGATTTAGAGGCTGCTACTGTCCATTAGAGACATAGGTACTAGACCCGGGTGTATTTCCAGTTGCCCATCCACTGGTTCAGGATTCCTTTGAATGGGGTTAGGGAAGAGCTCTGCTTCACATGGACTGGCAGTTTGTTCTTTAGAAGGGTAATTCTTTGCGTCACATATCTGTCCCTACAATGTGTCTTAATATGATAAATACAAATAATACAAGCAATATTTTCTCTAAATCTGTCATTTTATCCTCAGGAGAGGGAAGGCAGGAGCACAATAATGACTGTGAATAAGAGCTTGTGAGTAATGATAGTAATGATAAAAATATTCTGTTTTGGACTCTAGGGTTTGAAATACTGTGATAACGGTTTTAAGGTAGGTAATAAGGAGGAAATGATATGGAAGGAAAGGAAACGAGAAACTAAACACGTGCGACAATCTATGAAAATAAAAAGCATTTTAACCAGAGGTAGAAGGGTGAACAAATGCAAGAAAAACAAAGAATGTAATAAAATGAAAAAGAAAATAAAGAACTTAAACATTAGGCGTTTCAAAAAATGTCTCATAATGAAATTCATTGTGAACAAATAATTAATGATGATGTGGCTCAATTTGTTAAAGGTTTGTCAGCAACTTCTAAACCAGAGTTTGCAGTTATTTTTTTTTCCAAGGTTAATAAAATGGTACCTATTAATGATAAAGAAATAGTTAAAGCTGATGCAGTAGACATTAAATACTGCATTTATAAATTCAAACGTATAATTTATAAATTATAAACAAGATAAATAAGGATAATTGTTTGAAAAACAAAGATGTGACATTAAAGCATACTCCTTACTTCTTGGTTGTAGTAATGTGGTATCTATACTGGGACCAGTAAAAGTGTTGCTGACAAGTAAGTAATATCTTGTACACATTCTTCAACAATGGATGGATGAGACACTGATTTTTAGGAGATTCGGTCTTAAAAAATTCTGTTAGAAGGTTAACAGATTTGAGTAAATGTGAAATCTCAGTGTCTTCATCATCAATGTTACCTATTTACTAGTAAAATTGATTAAAGGTAAAATACAGTACAAACTGGTAATACTACATGCTGGTACCAGTGATATATGGAATGTTCCATTGAATCACACAAAACCTTCAGCAGGAGGATGAAGGTTGCATATAATGAGATCTTGTCAAGTAAAAACTGGAGTGATATTTTGTTTTTCAAAAGTCCACAATTATAATACCTAGTTACAGCAACTGGGCACTATCTATGATGTTCCTCTTTTGAAGTACTTGGAAGATTTTATAAATGATGATCATATCTTTTGCTACGATAGACTACACCTGAGCCAGTACTGATCTTGCTTTTTTACAGGAAAAATGGCAAAGTTTATCAAGCTTCAAAAACAAGTACAGTAAACTGTCTTTAATGTTATCACATGAAATGTATAAAATATTGCCTGTAGAAGAGGCTTGGTTAGTCGATAACTTATGTTTTCCAAATGATAATTCTTATAAATGTGTTAGATCTAGTACTATAGGTGGAGGAGTTTTTAATGATGGACAATAATTCTATCTCACTCAGTAAGTTTTTGATTGATGACATTATGCAAATATTTATAGTGGTTATCTTACTCAACTTAGAGTCCATCAGGTTTCTGGTTAGTTATCGTACTCCAGGAATAAAATCTAATACTCACAGAGAATATTTGGGGGTTCCTGACAGTCTACTAGCTCATATAAATACATTTGTTAGATTTTAATCATGCAACCATAGACTAGAAAGAGAACTGAGCTGACAACTTTTACAGTACGCAGTTTCTAGAATTATTAATTTTTCATAGTTATAATCAATTAATTCATGCAACAATAGAGGAAATAGAATTAATAGAATTTTAGACTGGGTAGTTATGAACAATCCAGACTTCATTTCATATGTCATGGTAGGGAAACCATTAGGTAAGTCCAATCTAAATTCCACTACAAGTTTTCTCAGAAGACAGTGGTCAACATATATTTCTAATAGGGTCATAGGTTAGTACTAGGCTTACTGCCCTTGCGAGCCATTTTAAGCCTAGCCAATTATCCCTTGTGAAACTCAAACCCTGCACCTTGTGTTTGTAAGGCAAACACCTTAACTGTTAGGCCACCCTTCCATAATTTTTAGAAGTACAACTTTGGACTGCTTGATTATGAGAGAATTAAGGAACATTTTCAGAGGTGGATTGTTTAAACTTAAGCATTAATAAAGAAAGTGACTATGGCTACTTAGAGTTACAATACATCTTGAGTGCAGATGGAAAATCAAATGAACATACTATTACATTTCTTTTCAAAAGAAACTTATTACCTAAATAATGGAGTTGGAGAATAATAGAATTATACAATACAAAACATATACCTTTAGCTGTACAAATGTTTTCCATCAATTAAAAACAAGGCAAAATTAAAGTTATTAAGAACTTACAGAGTTTCATTAAAACTGAAAAATCAAAGTGTGAAAATAAATTATATTTAATGAAAAATACCAAAGCATATTACAGCTGTATGAATTAATTTAGAAAAATGAAGAATCCTATATTGTTATTGGTATAAAGACTTTATTTATTTTATTTTACATTTGTTTACTAGGATAGTCCAACTGGGTGTGAGCCCGTTTTCAGTGGAGGACTGGGGAGAAAAGCTCCACACAGAGTACAAACAAGTAATAACAAGGACATATTTAACAGCAATTATCTCTGAGGTACAATGTGAACAGTGGTAAACTGGTGTGATACTCTTGATACAGATTACAGTTAGAATTTATACAGCCTTTTGTCAAGTAAGGAGTTCAAAGTACAGTGAGCTGGCTAAATAACATAAGGTATTAACTTAAACAGAAGCATAATTAGAAGGTAAAGACTTAAAGCAGTCTATTAAGAGTCAGGCCTGTCAATTTTTTAATGAAAACTATAGAAACTGGAGAGTAGTTCAAGGAAATAGAAACAATGAACTGTGTAGCCAAGAAGGAGTTAGCAGAAGTGTAGTGAGAGGTAGAAGTGATCGAGGGGAAGTAGTGTTTTATCCTGGATCATTACATGAGCAGAACCAACTGTTAGTGAAATGTTCCTTGAGCATTTTGTTAAATTGAGTGTTACTAGTTGTGGTTCTTAAGTCTAGAAGTAGGGACTTCCAGATTTTGGCTACATGGCTCAAGTAGAAAGAGTTTGCTGGGAGATTTATGGCTTTGGTAACTTTTAGTAAAGATTTGTTGGATGAGTATAGAGGTCTGTGATTAGCAGGCTTTGCAAGACAGGCATTTTACCTGGTTGGTTAAATAACTTGTGAGCCACTGACAGCTGGTTGTGATGTAAGAAATGTGGGAATTCTAGCCATGATAGCTTTTTTTAGAACATAGCAGTGGTGTGTTCTATATGGGGAGTCAGTGGCAAATTTTGTTAATTTGTTATAGCATGTTTTGAATTTTCCAAGATCTGTTTCTCTGAGATTAATAAGTATTGGTGAGGCTTACAGAAGTGTTGAGAGTAAGCGTGTTCTTGCGATGGAGATTTTGGTATTATTAGTGAGGAAATGTTTTTATATAGGGTGTCCAGTTTGCTGTACTTTCCTAATAGTTTGTGGTATGTGTTGGTCAAATCTCATGTCATTATCGATAAGCACACCCAGGTGTTTTGTCTGGGTAACAGGTATGATATTTGTGTTGTCTGCATCAGTTATGGAAAATATGGGTGGTGGGGTTACTGTCTCTAGTAGGATGGAAGACTATGAGCTTGGTTTCATTAGGGTAAGTACAAGTTTTAAGTTGGTGAGCCATGTTTCAACTGCTGTGAAGGATTTTTGTGTTCTGCCTGTAGTTCCTGAAGGGAGTGCGCTGCACATATTAGTGTGCAGTTGACTGCATATTGGACTAAGGTAGCTAGGGAAGTGGCTGTGTAGATTATTAGTGAAGATATTGAAGTGAAGGGGTCTAAGAATGGAGCCTTATGGGACCCCTAATGTGACTGGGAGTAAGGAAGAGATGTCCTGTATCCACTTTACTGCTTGCTGTAGACCGGTTAGATAGCTTTGGGACCCAGAAAGAGCTGAGGAACTGAGGTTTAGGTTAGATAGGGCAGTTAGTAGTTTACGGTGAGACACTGTATCAAAGGTGATGGACATGTCAAGGAATACTGACAACAGTGATTTGCCTTCACTCCTGAAGTTGGTTGATTGTATTAGTGAAACTCAAGAGGGCAGTAGTTGTACTGTGGTTGGGTTGGGTCTGAAATCTTGTTGAGATTTGGCAAGGATGTTGTTGGTTGAAAGGTAGTGCATAAGATGAATGTGTATGCACCTTTCTACAATTTTGGAAAGAGGAGATAGTTTTGCAATGGGTTGATAGTTTGATAATTCAGTTGATTTACTGCCTTTGTTTAGGGGAATTATGTGAGAAACTTTCTAGATTTGTGGGACCTGATTTTCATTAATAGACCGATTGATTAGAATAGATACGGGGTACGCAATAGCATCAGCTTCTAATCTGAAGTATTCCCTAGGGAGATGGTCAGCAGCTGTAGTTGCTGACTTTAGTTTTTTAAGCAAGGTTTTATGGCATTTGTTGAGACAGGCTGAAAGGCAAATGTCATGTTGTTGCTTACTTCTGATAGTGGTACAGTGATTGGTTGGGGACACTTTTTTTTTGACACAGCTAAGATATTTTCAGTAAAATATTCATTAAAATTTTCAGCAACAGAACCTGAGTTTTGGTGGTGGAGGGGGCTGGGGTAGATGTCTGACCAGGGCATAGGATAGTTTTGATAGCTGACCAAATTTTTTGTGGATTTCTTTGATGTGTAATTTGTATGTTGGTATAATAAGTATTTTTATCTTGTCTGAAATGGATATATGTAATATAGCTGATATTTTAATAACCATTTTAGTAATGATACTCAAAGTTAACATCTAGCAAATTATAATTTTAAATTATCACCATCACAGGATAATTGTACTTCAATTAGCATTAACATAATCAATACATATCTGAAAAAAGTTAAAAACAATATATCTGTTGGTCCAGATGATACAACTTCAGTATTAATAAGCTTGCATCTTATTTCTTATTTTAAACATCCTTGTATTAACTAGTAGTGTCTCAAATGTAGCACATATCCAGTATTACATGTACTTTAAAAAGGATAACTACATTGATGTCTCAAACTATAGGCTTGATAGTTTGACTTCAGTTCTGTGTAAATGTTTTGAGAGGTGCTTAGCAGTGCTTATATTTAATGAGACAAATAGACTTGATATAATGTATTTACATCAACATGTTTTTATCCAGGGTAGATTGGTCCTCACTAATACAACTAATATAACTGAATTTTATGATCAGATAACTATGGCAATACATTTGTGGCTTTTCTGTGGTACTATCTGTATGGATTTGGCCAAGGGCTTTGACTGCATTTTTCATGCCTCTATTTGCAAGATATTAAGCTCATTGGGTTATAATTCTTATATAATTAATTCCAAAAGGAATGGTTTGCAAAATAGGCACCAGACAGAAATTATCAAAGGTCAAACTTTCACATTAAGTAAAGTTGTCAGAAGTGTAGGATCTGTGCTGGGTCCTTACTATTCTATATAGTATTTGTATCTGTTCCCTCATCCAAATTATTTTGGATAAATAAATACACAGACAAAATTAATGGTTATTTAAAAATGTTTCCTCCTGCGCATTTCAAGTAGGTATTCATTTTCTCAAGTAGTTCGTTTTAGTAAAAATAAATGCAAAGTGAAGTACTTTAGGAAGTCAAGTATAAAAATGAATGTCTACTTGTAGGAACTGATTTTGGAAGAGTTATCTAGTTATAAATTCTTAGGTATGTATATAGAGCTATATAGATCTATATATATATATATATATATATATATATATATATATATATATATATATATATATATATATATATATATATATATATATATATAGTGGTGGTGCTGCGGTAGCATTGTCACCTCACAGTAAGACGCTGTCTGGTTCGATTCTTGGCTATTGTGTCTTCTGCGTGGAGACATGCGTGAATTGGTGTACCTTCGATGAAGGTTGTGCGTCAGGGCTGGTAACTGGGCACGTAAAAATCAACTACCAATCATTAGTGGACTGGAGTTCCGCTGTGGCGACCCCTAACCGGGAAAAGCCAAAAGACACAAAATATATATATATAGTCCTCCCTACAGTTTTTCTTTAACAATACATCTGGATCATTTTATTAAAAAACTCTTACACAGGGTGGGCTGCTCTTAAAAATAGCTCTAATTCTAATACTGAAAATTTGACAAATCTTTACAGAATCTATATTGGATCATTACTGGATTACAAGAACTCATTCTGTGTTTATCTAGACAGACATAAATGGAGTAGAATTTTTTCAAAAAAGGTTTACTAAAAGAATTTCTGGACTTTCAAATCTCCATAATTAAGAGAGATGTAGAGCAAATAACTTATACTCAATATACAACAGGTACTAGAGAGGTAGAATGGTTCTTGATTTTAATGTTTTAAAGAATGAAGAACTAAGATTATTATTAAACCTTGACATTAATAGTTGCAAAAACACTATAAAGCATACGATGTGAAAATGTTCTATATGTTTAAGAAGAACTAAGAAAATTACATTACTCAGGTGTTGCTATTTTTAAGGAATCATTTACTGATTACAGTTTGGAGTTCAGCTAGTTTAGAGATATTCAAAAAAAACATTGGTAGGGATGCCACAGTGGTGCAGCAGCTAGCATTGTCACCTCACACCAGGAGAATCTCTGGTTTGATTCTTGGCTGGGGCACCTTATGTTTGGAGTCTGCATGTCCTCTCTGTGTTCGTGTGGGTTTCCTCTGGGTGCTCCTGTTTCCTCCCACATTGCAAAGATATGCAGTAGGTGAACTTGACACTCTAAATTGACCATAGGTATGAGTGTGCATCTGAATGTGTAGTTGGCAAGAACAGCCGCAGCAGGGCTAGCCCCAACCCCATGTGAAAAAATAGGAAAAGGGTTTATGGATGGATGGATTGAAAACTGGACAGCTTCAAATGTTTATAGTCCTACTTTTGTGGCATTTGTATTCCTAGAAGGCCATAAGACCAGAACACAGTACAGAACACAGTACAACAACTTATGAACTTATGAATCTATGAATTTATAAACATGCAGATAACATTCTGCAAGCTTGACTGGCATAACGGAATAAAGCTTCTGACCATGACACAGGTAACATACACTTGATTAGCAGCTTGGGCTCCTGCTGGAGCTGGCATCTGGAAACCGAGGAGTGACAAAACTTAGTCTGTTTGTCTTTCTTCAAGGGGAGAGGGGCAAAGAGCACATATTTTGGGGGCACACTAGTGTAAAAATGTCCCTGGTGAAGAATGGAAAAACTTGCCAGACTGCCTTGCCTCTTAAGAAGGCAGAGTCATTCTGAATACATACATTATTATAAAAGTGAATGATAACTTTATGCTAATGACCATGTCTCATTCTCCTTGGAAGCTGTAATGGGCATGTGCAGTGGAGTTAGGGCTTAGAGCAAATACCCTAATCCAATGTGTATGATGGCACCACTCTCAGCATCTGTCTCTCATCCTCAAGGAAAAAACAGCCCGAAGGGCTTTCAGCCAGAATTGAACAGATGGTTCTGTAAGGCAGTCCAATAGGGAAGCATCATGGTCAAAGATGGAAAGGCCAAAATGGAAACAAAAGAATCTGTAACTCTACAATTATCTTGCAGTGAATGGAAACTTAGGTAAAAGAAAGGGGTGATACATCCTGGCAAGGTAATGTCAGCCATCAAATATCAGCACCCACATTTAACTTGTTAGTGGTCTGGTATAGTATGATATCATAATACCTTCAGAGTAAGCAAATACAGTTTTTGGATTTTGGCATTGACACCACACTCTGACATCAATTCAGAGCCCAGTTACACTATAGGGTCTATAAAGATCACTCCTGAAACTGCTGTGGTAGTACTTGAATCCATGCCCACCCACCAAGATAGGAGAGCTCATACTCACACAATCAACATCTCACCCCAGCTAACTATCCACAATATAGACCACTTGTAAAATCTGGATTGCAAACAATGCAGGCGGACATACTGGCTCTGCTCCAAAAATCTGACACCAGGCCACACATTATGGGGCTATCTTCTTGCCCATACTGGACCCATTTGTTGCTCTAATGTGTGTAATAACAGCTCTAATTATGCCACAGAAAAAGTCATCGACTTAATTTTATTACATGGAGGGCTTTCTGACAGTATACCATATGAAGACCATTACCAAACTCACACTCACAGACATTTTTTAAATAAACATCATTCCTTCCCAGAAGTCTGATTCTCCCTTATGGATTCAAGTCAAAGTGCAAACATCAGAGGCTGATCAAAAGTTAATTCGGAAAGAAATGTATTTGTGTTTTCTTAATATCATTGTATAAAACCAACAAACAGTCCTGGATAGGGAGCCTCTTCAGAACAAGACCAAATTTCTAAAAACACAGATGAGACTCGCCAAAGCAGAAGTATGAAAATAAATCCTTTAATAGCTGCAGTTAAAAGTAAGCACTTACACGTCCAAATGACGCTTCTTCGGAATATAATGACTACACAAAGACACATCCATTTAAATAGTACTGCCTATAAATCCATTTCCTAATTAACTAAATGAATTAAAACATTTAAAGACATATACACTTCAAAACCAACAAACAGAATAAAAATAAAAATGAAAATAAAAATTCCTGTGTGTTCGTATGTCTGAGAAAATAGTATATATACATTATATATATAAAAAAATATATAAAAAAATGACACAACTAAAAAAAACAGAAACATCTTTAAATGAAAAGGTGACTCTGAAGCCTTTTCTAGCAGCATGCCCCTATTTACATTGATTTAAAGTGTAAATGTTTTATTTATGACTTTTTCATATTAATGTTTTATTCATGATTTTTTTATATTGGCTCTAGTGTTTCACTAAGACGTTTCTGTTTTATTAGTTATGTCATATATTTTTTTATATTTTTTAATATATTTTATATATATATAATGTATATATACTATTTTCTCAGACATACGTATACGAACACACAGGAATTTTTATTTTAATTTTTATTTTTATTCTATTTGTTGGTTTTGAAGTGTATATGTCTTTAAATGTTTTAATTAGTTTAGTTAATTAGGAAATGGATTTATAGGCAGTACTATTTAAATGGATGTGTCTTTGTGTAGTCATTAAAGTCTGAAGAAGCGTCATTTGGACGTGAAAGCGCTTACTTTTAACTGCAGCTATTAAAGGATTTATTTTCATACTTCTGCTGTGGCGAGTCTCATCTGTGTTTTTAGAAATTTCTTAATATCATTGCTTTGCTCGTATCTCCCTTCAAATATTCAAGCACAGTCCAATTCTCACTGGCAGCACTGGGAATCAAACCTTGCTACTGGCTCTACGTATAGTGGCATCCTGATCTACTATATTAATAAGTAAGACATTTGCTTCAGATCCTTAAATAGAACTAATTTTCTTTATCAATTCATTCAGTCACAGATGGAAATGTGTTTGCTTCAGATACCTGCCTTAACAACCACGCCACCACCCATCAGGCAGTCAAGGGCAGTTCCATTTTTCATTGACAATACATGGAATCAAAGACCTACAGTAACTCTGTATTGACAGCAGGTACAATGGTACCTGATACATTGAATTAGCAAAGAGGAATGTTGCATCAGAAGAGGAAACTCATATCAACTAATCCCTATACTTAAGGAGAAAGAAAAGTTCAAATGAGGACTCCATCTGATATCTAGTGTTAGCAATCTTGAAGTGATTTATTTTTGTGAGGTGCAGGTATTATAGATCATACATAACAATATTTTTTAGTAAAATTGTTATTATTTACTTAAACACATGACCAGACTAAACAATGCTGTGGCGCTACATTGTTTTATATCTGTGCAAAACTGTAAATTATTTTTCTTCCAAACACCAAGAAGTCACAGTCCTTTAACCTGTATGTAAAGCTACAATTTTATTTCTGATAAATTCTTTGATCAGATTGTGTGCATTGTATCTTTTTTCACCCCTCTTTCTCTCAATAATAATGTTGGTATTTCTGTTTCTGTAAGACGCCTATCATTGGTAGATGATGTGACAAGGTTGCTGTTTGTTACACTGTTTGTACAATGGAATCAAATCAGATGACAAGTAGTACACATTAAATAGGCTAGATTCCTAATTTTACTCCTTTGCAATTTGTTGACTGTGAACATACTCAAACAATGGGCACTTAACTCATGATGCTATGTAATAATGTTTTGGGATTTCAGTTTTTTAAACACTTGGGAGGATGCTTTCATACTTCTTTACTATACAGCTTGAGAAACTGCTTTAAAACTTTTAACTTAAAGAAAATGAATGATGTTACAACACTAATGATCACATAACTACATGGTCTGGTACAAAACGGAAATAAAATACTTCAGGTAGTGCTATATCCTAGAATGTCAGAATTTGTTAGGTGTTAAGACATTCAGCTGCACCTCATGCCTCACAATGTACCTAAGCCATTGCAGTCCTATAATACAGCTACCCCTGTTGTCTCCTAATCCTATATTAGACTATATTCCAGATTTACTCAGATAACTTTCATTTTGCTTATTTTAGACATGAGCAATCATAACTGAAATATTTAACCACGGTTCACTGCTAACTCAAAACATAGAAAAATATCATCTTATACTCTGTATCAATAATTTTTTCATGGGCATTCATATACCCCAGTATCTATAAACTCTGAAGATGCACAAACCTGGAGAAAAAGGAAAAGGTGTAAAGCAAAAATAAAGCTCATCACTTCCACCTTCTCTGAATTTTATCAACCAAAATCAAAACACATCTCCTGTCAGAAAGCTAGTATTGTGATAGACTAAAGTGTTAACAATATATTTCATGAAATGGTGTGGCAACTATATTTTCTGAATCAGTTACAAGGCAGAAAATAAACAGCAGCTTTACTCAATATGCATCTCTCCAATAAGAAAGATTTCTAGGTCTCCAGGACTTGGTTGACACTGACGGGGGTGAGGATTAGATGTTGTGGGCCCACCATGGAAACAGTGTTGGATATCAGACTGTAATTATCACGTTATAAAGAATATTGTACAATGAATTCAAAGTAAAGCAAGGCCAAGAAGCAACTCTGAAGAGTAAGAGGAGAAATACATTTAATATGCTATATCATGCTGCAAGGAGGGTGTTTTCATTCCATTTTGATGGTTGACATTAAAAGTATATTGTATTGGAGCTTTTAAGTGCTGAATGCTGTATTTTTCATTGGAGGCAGATATTAATAGTACATTTTAACAGCACTTTTAAGCAGTGAATACTCTATATTTCAGCTGTGGTAGGCATTAGAGGTATACTTTATTAGTGCTTTTAAATGCTGAAGGCTGTAAGAAGGTTTTACTATTAGACTTTTCCACTAATGATTTTTGTGATTGGAAATAATAAAGTCTGAGTTTTATAATTGCTATTGCAAATTGCACTTTTAACTATAAGTCAGCAAATGAAAATAATGCTATAAATGCTGCACAGCATATTAAAGTCATATATTTTACAATTTAAAATGGCCAGATGTCTGAAATTATAAGAAATCAGATTGACCGATAATAGTGAAAAAAATTAAATGTATTCTTTCATGGGGCAAAGGTTCTGACAACAGCCCCATACAAACGACTGTACCCACTGCACTCATACCTCTCAACCTCTCAGTGCAAGAAATGTGGGCAAAACCTGACAAAATGGAGGACAAAGGCACAAAAATATGGGCAGATTTTAAATATTGTTCGTATAAATGTAGAAAGTTGCTAAAGGGACAGGGTTTGTATTCACATACATTTTCTGAAGTATTTGAAGTCTGAAAATCAAATCTATGTCATTATTTAATTACTTCAGTCCTCAGATAATTCTAGTGATTTGTCAGAAAAATCACAAATTTTATGAGGAACAGATCAAAAACATAAGGCAAAACTCTGGACACTGTGAAAATCTGGAGAGCTGAGAGTTATGACGGCACCCCTCCTTTATATAATTGACTCCAGAAATAGTATTGCTGCAGTTCATTGTAGTGATGGTTCACCACAGTCACTTTGACCAACTTGTTTCTCCAGTAAGGGGTCTTGTCACAGACTTTGCAGCAGGCCAAGTAGTTGTTTAGTACCCATTAAAGGCCATCTGCTTTTAAATATTGAAGGTTAAAATCAAGGGCATCTTCAAATAATTTGGGGAACAGAAACTAAAACTGCTCACTATTTACACTTTTTATTCTAGGAGGTTAACACTTAATGGTTAAAATGCTTCTCTTTAACTCTAAGTTAAAACTGAAACTGCTGATGGCTTTCTCTGAATAAAAGTGAAGTCAATATTTTCCTAGTGTTGAAAGGAAGCTACACATTGGGTTGACCCTCACAGTCCCACCTCAATACTTTATTAAGCAAGCAATAATGCCTGACCTGCAGGGAGGGCATTATCAGAAAATGAACACAAGCCCAAGGGTGTTGTGAAGCCCTGAGCTAAAGACAGAGGGCCTTACCATCCATAAAAGGGCATTAGTTCCCCGATAATGCCCACTTGGATGGTATTATTGGGCTTAGAGAATGGGTCATGTTTTAAACTGTTTTGTATTTGTTTATTGTTAATTTTTAATGTAAAATTGTTTCTCTGCCTAATGTTTCTGACTTGCCCTAGCATATGTAATTGTTGTTGCCATCCAAAATATAAAATGTCCACACACACACACACACACACACACACACACACACACACACACACACACACACACACACACACACACACACACACTCAGAAGTTACATTGTTGACTGACTACACCTCAAATGTCTTATTGTGATCAACTGAATGAAAAAAATCATACAATGGAAGACAATTCAATCCTCCACCCCATACGTTTTAACTGTCTCTGATTTTGCAGAACGTCCCTGAATTTGCCACACTGCTCTGTCCCTCATAGAATGTTTGATTTGCTGGTAAATCAGTGAGAATTATACTCAGTCAGTAATGCCAGACAGAGTTTCAGACTTCTTATTCTTTAGACAATGTGTGCTGATTGACTGCTTGTGGCAGTTAAAAGAAGTTAAGAGGCATGCCCTGTCTCTGCCTACTGTTCACTCTCTCTGTCTTCCTCTCACACAAACCTGCACACAAAGACACATTACATTTTTTCTTTGTTTACTTTTTTTATTTTATATTTGCTAAGAAATAAAGCATTCTTCAATGACTGCAACAAAAGTCTGCTTTTTTTCGGTTTGAGCTTCATAGTAGTTCAATATGTGAAACTACAGACTTGTTTTTTTACTGGGCTTTACCTGTACATTAATACCCTACTGAAGAACATTCATTCACAAATAACCGTGATGAAGTACAGCCATCTCATTTAGTGGCAGTTTGACTAACTAGATAAGGTAAAGGCTACTGTCTGCCATCAAGTACTAAAGGGAGGTGGTGGAGTGTGTTGCTTGGTCTTAGCAGTATGTCTATTTTTTGACTGGGGGGGGTTACTGTTTCTCTTCTGGTAGAGGAACGTAATGGAGAATGTGGTGTTGTTAGGGCATGACATGGGAGAAAGTGAGAAATGGATACTGTGTGTGTAGCTTATGGGTCTACTCTATGGCTATGGGTTTGGGTTTGTAAAGTAGATGGTGTAGTACAACGGGATGTTCAGTGGTTCACTGAAAATGCATGTCCCTCACAGCTGCAGAATCTGGGATTATTGTTTTTTTTTATTTTTTTCTTTTGCTTCCTAGAGGACCAAGTCTGGTAGCTCATGTATCTACACCAAATCCGCCATTCTGTCATTCAATATGCGGTCATGGGATCAAAAGATTGCCAGGTAAATGAGAGCCCTCAAGGCCATTTGTTTCAGCCCTGTAATCCCCAGTGAGGTCATCCATCTGTGGACAGATGGGTAGTAGGGAACAACCAGCTTTCATGGTCCTGCTGGATGGCCTATCCCTTCCCCAGATACAGCATACCCCTTCCCCTGTGGTGGCCCTTTCACTGCCCACCAGGGGGAACCTTTCTCTCCTCACATACTCAAACTCCATGCAATTAAACATTGTAGGAATTTAAAAACCTTTGACCCTAATGAACTTAACTATCAACACTCTGCTATCAACCGGTCCTTTCTCAGACAGATACAACTCAATGAAACTGTTACAGAATTTAATAATATATTTCTTAACAAACTCAATTCTCTTGCCCCTATACACGTGTCAGAATAAAATCTAGTATTTCCCCTTGGCTACCTCCCTCCACTCACTCCCTTATGGTTCAAAGGGATAAAACTTGGAAGCTTTGGATCAGAACTAAATTGCCTTCTCACCTTCAACAATATAGACACCTTTGGAACCTTACTAAAAAAAAGCCATTTTCAATGATAAAATAAACTTTTACTCTAATCCCCCTAAAACTCACCTACAAAATCCTAAGAAATTCTGGCATACTATGAATCAAATCCTTCATCCTGGAAGCCCATCTACTCCTCAGTCAAGCCCTTCTCTCTCTCCTCTACAAACTGCTGCTAACTTCAACTCTTACTTCATTGATATTATCATAAAACTCTTAAATCATCCTCACTCTCACTCCACCCCACCCTCCTCTCCAATAATTTCCTCTCATAATACCTCTCAGTTCTGCTTAAAAACTGTTTCCACTAGTTATGTTAAATCCTTGCTTCTGAAGCTGAAACCTTGTTCTCCCTCAATAGATGATTTCCCTCCTCTCTTTCTACAACTAGCTGCCAACTCTCTAGCTTTACCGATCTCTATTCTCATTAATCGATCTATTACTGAGACTTTGGTCCATGATCTATGGAAAAAAATGTACATTCTACCTATTCATAAAGGAGGGAATTCTCTGGATTTATCCATCTTTAGGCCCACAGCAATTATATCTCCTTTGTACAAGATCTTGGAAAAATGTGTACACAAACAAATATTACAACACCTTACAGATGAAAATCTTGTCACTCCCACCCAGCATGGTTTTCGCCCTGGTCATAGTACCTCTACTACTCTCATCTCCGTCATTAACACCATTTCACAAGCTAGAGACCAAAACAAACTCGTTTCCTGTCTCTTGATCGCTCTAAGGCATTTGACACTGTCTCCCACCCCCTTCTTTTAGACAAACTTTCTCATTTAAACCTGTCTACCTCCACTATCTCATGGTTCTCTAGTTATCTTAGTTAAACGTTTCCAATCTGTGAAATGGTGCTCTGCTACCTCTCCTGAACTCCTTATTCAGGTAGGTATTCCCCAAGGGTCAGTTCTTGAACCACTTCTTTTTAACATCTTTACTAATCAAGTTTTCTTCCTCTACCCAATACTTATCACTTGTCCAGTATGCAGATGACTCCAGTGTTATCTCTGTTGCTGATAGCCTCCCTGAACTTCTTACTAAAACATAGAACTCTTTCTTGTCTGTTGAAAACTGGCTTAACCGTTACTTTTTAATCTTAAATCCAAACAAAACTAAACTCTTACTCTTCTTACCAAAATCTACGTCACACTTGAAATCATCTTTCACCATTTCTTCCCTCAATAATACATCCATCATAGTAGAAAGCCACACTAAACTATTAGGAGTCACTATTGATGAACAGCTAAAATTTGATCTTTATGTTCTAAGTAATATTAAGAAAACCCATCAAAAACTTGGTCTCCTTTACAGAAACAAATATTTACTCTCTAGTACTGCTAAAAGAGCTCTTCCACATGCCTACCTGTTACCTACCCTTCTCTATGGCTCTCAAATTTTCACCAACTTATAGACCTCACTTATCTCTAAACTTGAATCCACTTACAGCACGATTGCTAAATTTGCTGCTGAACTTCCATACTCTACTCATGACTGCATAGCACTTAGAAAACTGAACTGGTCAGAATTTCCCATTACCTCCTCCTCTCTCAGCTTCAAATAATTCATTCTATTCTATACCAACCCACTTTCTGTCCCAGCATTTCGTCAGTCATCTCAATCTATACCCCTTCTAGAACCCTACGAAGCTCTGAACAATATCTCCTAACCATTCTCAAGTCCAAGATAGGAAAAAATCTCCATAACTGTTACCCTACTGAGGACTGGAATAAACTACCTCTTGACATCTGATACATCAGATCCCAAATCCCTATGTAGAAACTCAGTAAAATTCCACTTTAAGGAAAATAAACTATGTCTGTACTATCTTCGTCCTGACTAAATTTTCTCTCTTAATCTTACTACTTCATCCGTGAAACCATACCTTTCCCCTTATTTCTCTTTATGTCAACTATTATCACTCTTTCCTTCTCTCCTCTCTGTTTCTGTTTCTTTTCTGCAACTTATGAATTCTTTCATTCTTTTTCTTTTATTATACTTTTCTTCTGATGAAGTCTAGTCATTAGACGAAAGCGCTCATCTGTGGTGTTATTTGAAATATAAAAAGTAATTTTGTACTTAAGGTGGAGTCCAGGACTTTATTTTTCTTTGTTTGGATTGGTCTTGGTTTTATTTCTACGCATTCAATTATACTTTTCTTAGCCTGTTTTACTTGCACTGTTTTTTTAGCTTTTCTAAGACTTACGGTCAAAGTACCAGTAATGTTAAATTCTATTGTTTATGTCTTTGTAAATTTTTGATTTACTTTATGTCTAATTACTGAATGTTTATTGTGGAGCTTCTCTCCCCGGGTCGCCACTGAAATAGGGCTTTGTCCCAGTTGGACTAAGCCGGTTAACAAATGTCAAATAAATAAATAAATAAATAAACCCTCTGTTCACAGCGTGTCCTACACACATAAGCACATAATTATTAAGCTTAAGCTCCATGTGGGAAATGACACCTAGTGGTTGCACTAGGTATCACCCATGTGGCATGCCTGAGCCACCTACCCCCCCCCCCCCCAGGATGATTGAACCAGCATCAGATGCTCACTCCCATCCGCTCCATCCAGTCCCCACAAATGTCTGAGCAGCTATTTGAGAAGCTATTTGAACTCAAGGTTGCTACACTGCAGAGTGGCTAATAACCTCTGCTTACTGTCTCTGTGGCAGGTATGTTCTTCCTGAGTATTCAAGGTTTTTCTGCAGGTACGGAAGCGTTGTCCCACCTCTCAAAAATATGTTCACTGACTGGCTACTAACTGCCCATATATGTGTTGCATTTAGTCTTTCTCCTGTTGTCTAAATCATGTCTGAAAAGGTTCAGAGAAGGACCAATTCACTTGCCTGGTTAACACATACATTGTGTGAGAGGTAGTTATGAGCAGTATTGAGACATAAAAGGGCATGGGCTGCTAAGAATATGGGGAAACTGCCTTGGCAGGACAGGTGGAATGGGTCAAAAAAGGTAAAAGTATAAGGAAGATTATGGTCTGCAGTAGTGGGGGCAACTGGGCAGGGGGGAAGAAATGATTATGAAGGAGAAAGAAATGTAGTGGAAAGGAGTTTTTGAATAGTGCATGTGGTACTTCGAAAGGATGTAAAGAAATGGGTTAAAATTGGGTTAGAACCAGCATGTAAAACCAACAGAAAAAGTCCAAGAATGTCACGGAAGACTAAAAAACAAGCAGTTTATTAAGAGTAAAGCGCTTTTCGTCGCTCAAAGTGTGAGCAACTTCTTCAGACAGTTCAAATTAATTAAATCACTGTTTTTATATACTCTCACGTCACTGTAATTAATTACTAATCAACAATTAAAGCAACAATACAATGTATCTACCATATATATGTTTGTATTGTTTGTTTGGTTCATTTATATCTGGACTCTGTATGAGATATGTATAGTTATAATCATAATTATTTTAATCAGGTAACTTATGACTATTTAATCATTTGATAGAGTTTTTAACTCAATATTATATAGTGTAAACTTCAAGTGAATAACATGATGAAATAATTATATTTTTAAAATTTTAAAAAAATTAAAAAATTAAAATATAAAATATAATATACACATAAATATACCTTAAAAGTATCATCGACTTAAACTTAACTAATAACATCTAGTCCTGGACTGTATATTATATATATTTTATATTTATTATTTTTTTATTTTTTTATATATATACTTTTTTAGATTTGATAGTAAACACACAATTTGGCTGCTCTGATTTGTTATATATGCTTCTGAAAAGGAATTACATTGTATTGTTGCTTTAATTGTTGATTAGTAATTAATTACAGTGACGTGAGAGTATATAAAAACAGTGATTTAATTAATTTGAACTGTCTGAAGAAGTTGCTCACACTTTGAGCGATGAAAAGCGCTTTACTCTTAATAAACTGCTTGTTTTTTAGTCTTCCGTGACATTCTTGGACTTTTTCTGTTGGATTTAGTCTGTTCATCGTACCCAGTTTGTCTTAGAACCAGCATGTGCCAGTATTACTAGGGTACACATAGAAAAGCTACAATGAGGGAAAGCAGAAGGTAATTTGGAAAGCAAAAGAGGAGAAGAAAGAGTGATAATTAAATGATTGTGATTTGGGTGATAGGAGAATGGTTTTGTTAAAGGGGTGCGGAATGGATGAAAGGAATGCTGAGGGAGTGAGAAGCAAAACTGCCAAAATGGCAGAAAACAGCTTTATTGCAGAAACTTGTGACAATGGAGTAAAGGACAAAAATCACTTGCAAACGAAGATCTTAAATTTGTGTTTTTGAGGATTCTGTTACTAAATGGATGAAGTGTCATAATGAGGGAATTGTACATGCGAGCCAGTTTGTTCTGGCTTTGACATTAAATATGTCACAATAAGTCTTAGAAAGACTGGTTACAAGGGACAGGGAGTCACTACTTATCATGAGCCATTATGGCACAAACAATTTTTCAGATGTGACTGTTGGAAGAGCCTTATAGGTAAATTACAGATCTAGAGGGTAGATTTAGTTGGATGTGTAGCAAGACAGCATTACTGGAGGCACTTTAGTATCAATGCTTAGCAGATTAACAAAGAGAAGACTAGGAATAAACCTGCAGTAAAAGAGATAAGTTCCCATCCTGCTTTCACTATTTTAATTATTTGCGGGTTTTTTCACTTCAATTTGCCCTGGCATCAAGGGCACTCACTGGCAGGCGCAAGGGGGTGCACTTGCATCCCCCTGGAACCAGCTGGTCGGGAGATTAATTTTCTTTTAATTAAAAAAAAAAATTTTAAGGATCTAGGCATCTGTGGACTGATGGTTTACGTGTTCATCTTCCGCACCTATGCGGAATTTAAAATTCAGAAGATGTCACTGCGGATGAAGGTACAAGTGAGAAGTAGGTGTGTGCATGTGTGTGTTTAAGTGTTTAATAGATGTGTGTGTGTGTGTGTGTGTGTGTGTGTGTGTGTGTGTGTGTGTGTGTGTGTGTGTGTGTGTGTGTGTGTGTAAGACGTAGGTAGGTGTGTGTGTCTGGGGGGTGTGTGGGGGTGTTTGTAAGAGGGAGGTAGGGGTGTGTGTGTGTTTGTGTGTAAGTAAGAGTGGGGTAGGAGTATGTGTAAGGGGATGTGGTCATACCTCACAATTATTCCAGTTTTTGACGCATATTTTCAGTTTGTTTCTCATAAACTTGTGTTTTTCTTTCAACTCACTGAGGACTGAAGTCAGAAAATAATAGCAGACATTTGAGTTTTAAACTTCATATCCTCAGAAAATGCATACTAATGCAAACGTTGTTGTATCCACTTTCTAAGGAGGTAGGGGAATGTATGTGTGTAATCATACCTCTCAACTGTACAGATTTTCACAAAATGTCCAGATTTTTGCCTTATATTTTTGATCTGTTTCTCATAAAAATTCTGTTTTTTGACAATTCACTGGGATGAGCTAAGGATTAAACTTACTAAATAATGACATGTATTTGAATTTCAGACTTCATGTCCTTTAGAAAACACATTCTAACACAAATCCTGTTCTAGCAACTTTCTAAATGTGTTCTTAGTTTTGGGCCTTTGTCCCTAACATTATAACGCTTTGTACAGCCTTCTTGTACTAAGAGATTGAGAGGTATGGTGTGTGTGTGCATGTGCATGTGTGTGTGTGTATATGTATGTATGTATAAGAGGGAGGTAGCATACCCCTTAGCTGTCCAGGTTTGGATTCACTTTACATGCTCTACGTTTTAAAATGTCGAAATTCATATGGCCAAGATTGCACTACAGCGAGGAAAAGGGAAAATTACCCATTCCACTCTGTATGGAGATCTAAGCTTTACCAGTTTGATGTTTTAAAACGTCAACTATATGGTCTCAGACATATGAATTTCAACATTTTAAAACGTCAAGCATGTAAAGTGAATCCCCAGGTTTTTGCAGAATGTCCAGATTTTTGCCCCATATTTCTCCTAAAAAGGATTGAAGTTGCTAAATAATAACAGACATTTGCATTTTAGACATCATATCCTTTAGAAAAATGCATACTAACACAAATATACCAACTCCGAGACCACACTACATTGAAGTAAATGGAAATCTCCCCTTACGGAAATGTTCAACGTTCTGCATTTTTGCTATTCTCGTGTCGACAATGTCGGATTCAACATTGTCGGCTTTCGAGAATACCATAGGTAACCCATACTTGCATCTTGATATACAGAATTGTAGGTTCTACTCCCACAGCATATAGATTTGCATTTTAAGGGGGTGGGCTGCTGCAGTCCTGAATATGTCCTCCTTTGGATGAGATGCTTAGTAACTATGAACCTGTTTTTTAAGCTTGCCACCAATTCCCTATTGCAATATAACAGCTTAGCATTTTTAATGTAAAATAGGCATTTTTTTCTTTAAGGGCAGCAGGCACTGAATTTGTAGATGAAATACTAAAATATAAAGTTGTTTTCTAGCAACAACCTCTTCATTAGTTTCAGCGCTCTTTAATGTGGAATTATTCAGATGACTTTTACATCTGCAGAGATTGTTGTGCATGTTGACTGATATTGGTGGATTGTAATGACAAAAGTTTGAGTTGCTTTTTATGGTTGAAATGTTCTGAACTGGGCAGTTTGTCATTATTGGTTCATATGTTTTGTTTCATTGCTTACTGGAAAAATGTTCAAAACTATAAATATAAAACACTCTAACAAGTGGTGCTGTATTATGCAATAGATATAATTAAATTATTATATATTATAATTAACACAATCAGGAAGTTGACACAGATAACTTTTGCATGGTCCTAAAAATGTGTGCAAGGTGCCTATGACTTGAAAACAGCCCAAAGGTAAACTTAACCTGCCACTGGCCAGATGCATTTTCTTTGACTGTGGGTTTCATTGCTGTCTTAGTGAATGTGAATTTCAAAGGTAGAGAAGTTTTAATGCAAAGCCTGTTTTCATTGTAAGACTATTGCTTTGTTTAGCAAATGTCTACTAGTGTTTGTGTTATAAAATTTGAAATAAAAGTTGTAAATTGAATCGAAATATCTGTAATCGTTTATGGTAACTGGGGAGAAATAGCCAAGTAATGGGACACTGGAATGGCTGCGTGGGAGGAGGGGGAGCTGCATAAGGGGGCTCAGGGTTTGCACCCCCTGCAAAAAATCCTGCAGGCTCTCCTGCCTGGCCTTTATAATAAATAAATATTTGCTTAACTAAATCTAGTTATTTCAGTTTTTATGGACCATTTAGAGATTGTTTTAGCTTGGCCAAATTATGTGTACAATGATACCAGTATCAGAGGATGATTTTTTAAAATGATAGCATGTAACTACCTAATCTTTCGAGCATCTTTTCAAAAGTCTATTTTCAGAATTAGACTGGTGATATATTTGGGTATAAGGACATTTGTGATCATGAGTACAGAGGACAAATTAGCTGGATTACATACTGAGTATGACTTTTTCTTTGACATTAAAAGATGACCTACTTGATTCTGACTTTTTTTGTTAGTGTTTGCAATGTCAACCCCATTGAAAATAGAGATTAACACAATTTTAGGTCTTCCTGTTCTTTTTCTATAAATGTTTGACAGTCCAAAAGTTAAGTGAATGTAACTTGGAGGGGGTGTGAAGAGCATTGTGCTCTTCATTTGATAGCATATCTTTTGGTCTTCAGTTTATACCCATTATGAATGAGATCTTCCCCCATTTAACTGACCCCTACTTTTTTAATAATAATACTGGTATAGTGACTGGAATGGCTAATAGGTATTCTTCCTTTCCCTTGTTTCTTCAGATAGGCTATTAAATCGACAATTACTTGTCTGAACTGAGAGGGATTTAGTGTTTGGATTTTAATAAGTTGGTTTGGAGATCATGTTTCTTTGCTATTTGACCATTTTTCTTGAGAAAAGTATTTTGAGATAGATGCTGAGGGCACCTTGTTTGGGACATTATTGCAAGTGCCCTAGTGCAGGGTAACCAGCCAGGTTTGCTTTGGAAGAGAGGACTGTTTCTGCTCCCTTTCAGTACAAGCTTTCTCCTAATTGCTAGGCTCCTTTGCATGGGGTACATGGATGATATGCTGATGCGTCCCTTATTGAAGGACACACTTTCTGTGTTTCACGTTGCTGAAGTACATCTGCCTGGAAGGAAGGGTTTGCAACTTTACATTTCAGATGTATAGCACGTATGGCTTGTGCTTGGGATGACAGGATGAGGATTGTTGTTTATCTGCTGTTTTCTAGCACTTCTGCTCTTAAATGGTTCCACTGTGAAAAACAGAGGATGGTTTAATAGAATAAAAATCAATAGTCTCTACATTTTTGTGGGCATACCGGTGACAGAGGGAACCTGATGAGCAAGAATGATGACCTCAAAGAGGAGGGGAATTGTGGAGGCCAAAGGAGCCTCAAACCCTTAGTGTAGTCTCCTTTCTTGGAATTTAAGTTGGGTGTCAAGTTCAATTATGTGACTTCAGTCTATTTCTATTGAATGTACAGTGCCTCCAGCTACAGCAGACCCATTTGGGCAAGCAGAACATAAGAAACAATCAGATATGTGAGGGGACAAATGTGGTAACTTCCCACTCATGAGAACATTAAAATTGTGGTTTGCCATCCAGTTGCACTGGAGATTGGAAAAGAGAATACATTTAATTTTTTCTCCCACAGACAGAAGTGTTTTGCAGTATAGATGGAAACAGACAGTTGATGACTCAAGGAGACCAAGAACTGGTTTTAGACTAATAATAGACAGATTATAAAGGTTGTTCTAGGTTTTCTTCCACTAGAACAAGCTGGTTGAGATTTCAGATATATTTGGGGCTTATCAGTGGTTTGTAGGAGCTTTACCTGAGGTCATGAGTTATTCATGTAATCCAGCTGAAGGACACAATCTTACATGGCTTGACTATTTCGGTCAGACAAGTGGAAAAATACCATAAAGAAGGGCTGAAATGATTTAGTCAACAGTGTCTCCAGGTAAACTGGCATGGCCTTAAAAATAAATTAAAAGCTACATTTAGGGCATCTATGTGTGACCAATTTAAGGCTTTGACTCTAAATAATATCATGGAGTTGTAGTAAACTGGCAAGGACTTAAAAATAAATTAAAGCTATATTTAGGGCTTCCATTTGTGACCAATTTAGGGATTTGACTCCAAATAATATCATGGGGGTGTAGTAAACTGGCAAGGGCTTAAAAATAAATTAAAAGCTACATTTAGGGCATCCATTTGTGACCAATTTAGGGATTTGACTCCAAATAATATCATGGGGGTGTAGTAAACTGGCAAGGGCTTAAAATTAATTAAAAGCTACATTTAGGGCACCCATTTGTGACCAATTTAAGGATTTGACTCTAAATAATATCATGGGGGTGTAGTAAACTGGCAAGGGCTTAAAAATAAATTAAAAGCTATATTTAGGGCTTCCATTTGTGACCAATTTAGGGATTTGACTCCAAATAATATCATGGGGGTGTAGTAAACTGTCACGGGCTTAAAAATAAATGTACAGATGTCCTGCAGATTGAGGCAGTACGTCCTGAATGTAGTATTATTGGGGAGGGGCATAAGATCATGGGCAGTCAATCAGAAAAATGAAATTGAGGAAAAGGTTAAAACTTTCCGAGAACAGCTTCCCAGACAGCCACAATGACAGGGTGAAGATATTTCTTGATGGAAAGTATGGCTGAAGGTAATTATGACTACTCTGCAATGGGTAATGGATGGGCATGTTCTGACCACCTTAATTAGAATGAGTGCATTGTTTCATGACAGTGAACCAAGCAGAATCTGTCAGCATGAAGAGTCATCACCCTCAGTCTTTGGGGGATGGGGTTGTAATCCGTTGGTAGACATCCCTAAGGCTGCACTAAGCATTTAAAAATGCTCATGTCCCTAGTGAATGTGCCAGGGTTTAAGGGCTGTCTGAGTAGTTCTTGTGCAAATATAACACTGGTGTAGATGGATAGTCATCAGAATTTTAAGGGGATTAAAAACTTCTAGCTACTGGTTGAAGTTATTAGTAGTCTGTTAAATTAAGTTTACCTCTGTCATCGCTCCAGTGCTTAAACTACAGAAGTATCAACCCCAGGTAGAGTTTTATAAGTCTGTAACAATGTAGAATGTAGCTGATACATTGTTGATGACACTGTAGGTTACATGTATGGAGTAGCAGGGGCTCCTTGTGGTCCACAGGGCCATGGGCGTAGCCAGGACTTTTAAATTATGTGTCAACTTCCAGAATGCATTCCCACCCCCCCAGATGTAGCCTCCACCCATGATGTTCCATGTTTTGGACAGTGTACATTTTCTATACTGCAAAGAAACCAAAACTGTTTGGCCAACTAGGATTCATAAAAAAGACATTTAACAAAATGGATAATTATAAACCATGGAATATATATGCAACATTTTAGAAAAAATGTAGCACACTTTATTGCACAAAATAAAGTATTTTTAAAAAGTGTACACATTGGCAAATATGGCACATGCCTTTCTGTGCCCTTGCATGGAGGTATTCTCAAGAAATGAAGACACAGAAATATGACTCTTATAGTTCATGTAAACAGATTTATGTATGTATTTATTTATTTACTTGGGTTGACAAACAGGGTAGTAGACATCCAAAATAGACTAATTTTAGGTACAATGTTAGATAAACATGAATCGACAAAGAAACATTAAGCTTGGAAATGTATTCAGTAAGGAATACCCTGTATGCTAGAATTATTTTCTTACATGGATAACTGCTTAATGTCACTACAACCAATCTGTAACCAAAAGCATTTCTTCATATGTACTTAATTATACCCACAGCATGGCGAATATACCTGATAGGCATCACTAATATTCTTTCTGCATCCTTTATTATTTTGTAAATGCAGAAATCCTACCTCTGTAAATGTTTTATTAAGCTCTAACTTGCTTACAGAATGTATATCAACTATCACTACAGCTACTCTATACACAAATGTTTATCTCTTCATATTTGTTAATTGTACTCTCGGCACGTGTCATATCTCTGCTTGATAAACATGTTTGTTATTATTAATAAATTTGTTATTGTTAATGGAGCTTTTCTCCCCAGGCCTCCACTGAAAATGGGCTCTTCTTGGCCCAGTGGACTTCCTCGGTCATCAAACTGAAATAAATAAATAGTAATCAGTGTAATATTAAAAAGGTGAATATACTATATGTAATAAATGAACTTCAGCAAGGTGAAGTTATTAGGAAAAATTGAATATGAGCATAGTCAAAATAGACTTGAAAAAAGGAAGGACGTGACTATTGTACTGGACTGTATTGTAAAACAGTAACCTGGTTATAAATTGAATTGTGAATAAAACATTGTTATTTCACATTTCACAATGTTATAAACATTGTAGACCTGAAGTTAATTAATTCTTTCAAACTGTTATATACATTATTTACATTAATTTAAGAATGTTTCATCTCTCAGAGATTCTTGAAACCTTCAGCTCTTTCCAGTTTTTTTTTTATGTGAACTAGAGGCTATATTAGGATCAGAGGTCCTAGTGGAAAGTAGTGGGGGAAGGTGATTTCTGACCCCTTCATTATTAGCCAGGGCATTCCTCAAACGTCCCCTCTTTCCCATGTTGCCCCTTACCAGTATTTTCTTCCCACTTGAATGCTACTTATTAGAATTAGTGAATATGGAAATATTCAGTTAGTGAGGGCAGGGCCAGTGTGCCATGAGTTGCAACTTTTTATGGATGCTAGTTTGTGACATAGTTCACTGACTTTTAGCTACTTCAAAACTCCCATGATTCAGAGGATATTCTGAGGAAGTTTTCCTTCCATACCTCTTTGTTTTATGTTTTATTACCTCTAGGTATGCCATTTTTGAAGTAAATACACTCAACAAAATATGTTTTGCCAACTCAGAAGAACCAATTTGCCTGTACAACTGTTGGGTATAAACCATGTTTTCTTCCAGTTTTTCAATACAATCTTGGCTTTGAGTGACTCAGAATGATTACCAGCAGTAGGCTTGGATACAGATAAACTTTATGCTAAACTATTTCACATTGCTATACTCACTAATTTCCTTCACTCCCTTACATTCTTCTTTACCGTTCTACCCTGTATCATTTCCCCCACTCCCAATTTGTTCTCACTACCTTTCACTTTACACTTGGTGTTAGAATTCGTTGGTGATTCAGGTATTTAGAATATACTTATTACAATCAATTCAGCTTACTGAACTGTATATGAAAAACATTTAATACAGTGCCCTGTTATTTATGAAGTGCGCATTGGTAACTTGTTATGAAATGTGTATTACTGTATTGGATTGTTTGCATTGCTTATTTGTTATGGGATTTTTTTTTTATAATAACCTATCTCTCACTAGTATTGATACTGTCTTTGTAATTGTGACATATTTGTCTTTTTCCCAGTATGGCTCGGACTGCACCTGAAAAGGGTCCACAGACCACTGTACTTAGGTTAATAAATACATAAATAAATAAATAAATAAATAAATAAATAAACAAAGAAAATGGCAGGCGCTTTACTGCTCCTTTATCCATCTGAAATGAATGCTGTCAGACCCCACAGTCTTTTCTATATTATGTTGGGTTAGTTTTTATAGTTCACTGCCTGCACTAGAGAAATGTTTCATTTGCTATAATGTTCTGTACTTTCTAACTGCCCTAAATCTGATAATAATGTTCCTTCACCAGTGTTGTATCTGGTAAGCAGAAACAACTAGAAACAGCTAGGCATAGTCGTAGCATGTTTCACTTCCTTCACTTTCTTATATTTTATCTTTATATTTCTATGCCATAAGTTCTCCAGCCATCAATATACCTACTGTCTTTATTGCCCTGTTTTTTTTCACTTTTTTCTTGGTTTGCACTTTCAAATTTTGCATGATTCTATTCTCATCCCTCAGGTATCCTCAATACTGCGTGGCTCACTGTGGATCCTAAATCTTTGTTTTCTTTCTTGTGTTGATTACAGTCCTCATTTCTGAGTCAAGAAGGTTTCTCTTTTCTGCCCTTTTCTGCCAATTAGTATACAGCCTTGCACTTTCCATCATCTCTTTAGTTTGTAAGTATCTCTTGTCTAAATCTATATTTTGATTTCTTTATGTCTTGTAAAGAGTTTTCTTCTTAAGGAAACATGCTGCTAGCTTACTCGCTCGAAATTCCGGGTGGTCTCCTTGTGCACTCATTCTCCTCCTACATGTCGCAATACGGTGAATACATCACTAGGCACCAGGGGCGCTCTGCTGACATACTACAGCCTCTGTCTCCATCTGTCCATGTTAGATCTACTGACCACCTACCCTGGGCTATGTATTAGTGGCATCTTACTAAAACACAGCCTGATAAACACGTTTCTTGTTTAGCTAATTGCCTGGATTGCAAAACTGCATCCATTATGATGTTTTTCTCACAAAGAAGCACTCTACAAATGTCCTGTCTAGAGATGCATTAAATCCTTGAGGTTTAGCCCACAGTTTGGGACTAACTTCAAGAGTTTATTCCAAGTTCACTCAGATTTGAACCATCTGAACCAGACACTTTAACATAAACACTAGGACAAACATGTAGCAAACAAATAAACAAGCGGCACTGTACATTTGAATAAAATATTTATTTCACCCCTGGCAAAAAAATACATCCCGTCACCTTCAAAATTTTGAACATCCCCAATAGTTCCCCCTCCTCTATCAAGCCCAAAAGCTAGACCTACATTTTTTTCTTTATGTTGATAATAATCTTGTCTGCACAAATCATGAAATTGGTCATAATGTGGCAACTTCTTCATGTGTGGTCTGGTGTTTCCTTTCATGTACATCTGCTCTCCAATTTCTGGTGGAGCAGTGGCTTGGGTTTGTCTCTAGAGACCTCTCCACTGCTTTTTACGTTGCTTGAGAGTGGCTATCAATACAGCACCTTTCTCTCTCTCTCAGTCCTCTAAGTTTGCTGTAGACAGACTGTCTGGGTTTGAGCTAAATGAACTTTGGCATCCTCATGCCTGAAGCACTGACAGCTACATGAAACACTGCACACCAGACACCTTCAGCATCAGTTTTAAAAAAAACTTTGATTACCAGCAAGCCAAGCTGATTACATTTTTCAGAAATAGTTGACATTCTTGATTGAGCTCTGGTCTAAGCTGCCCCACTTCACATTCCAGGCTTGGAAACCATTTCCCCGCTATCTGTAGACATTACTTCCAGACCCCCAGCAGCTCTAATCAGGTCTCCTATCTCCAGTTTGTTCGCAGTTACTTGTTGCCACACATTCATGTTTTGTCACTTAGACAGTCATATTCCCTCATTTAAACGTATGTCTCTGTCTTGTGTAAACGAGCCTTAGAAATTTGCTTGCTAGTCATGATGTGTTATAAATCCCACGGTGGGGACCATCTACGTTATTAGGAACATCAACACCAAAGCAGCTTTCGTTCTGCTGTGCCGTTCTTTTCCTTTTGTCTTCCACTCCTGCCTCTTTTTTTACCTATCTACATGGCACACATTTTTATTTGTTCACTCATTTGTTAACCTACTGATTCCACTCCAAGGAACATATGAACATGTTATAAAATAAGCCTGTAATCCTTTCAGGGCTCCACCATTTTCTGCATAAAACAGTCAACAGTCAAATCTAATTTAAGGATGCTTCCTTTCCAGCTACCACACATGCCACATCTTCCTCTTGTATCACTCCTCTAAACATCTGTTCTATTCACCTATACCCTAATGATGCAATCTGACAAGATCTCCCTGGTCTCTTTTGCTCCACAGTGTATTCAGAAAGCCCGTCTGAACTTGTATCCTTCTCACTGTTTTGTGAAGTCTTTGGAGTACATTTGGCAATCTTAGCAATACCTGCCCACTCTATCTCACCACCAAAGTTATTGACACAGAACAGAAAAAGAAAGTGCAATTTGTACAAGTGTTTTTGCAGGGCAACTGTGCTCCCATCCCCCCCCAGTGTGGAGTAATGAGAATACATAACTTGGTCTAACTGGTGACATTGTCTAACTAGTACTAGAAGGATAGCATTATCTTTCTCTAAGATGTACATTCTAGCAACTAACTTGAACATCAGTACACCTCTTACCTGTTACCTCTCCCCAGCTGCTGCCTTTGAGGTTTGGTACTCTGATAGCAAGATCTATTTGAACTCATATTTAGAAGGCACACACGTTTATTACTTGATTGGCAATTACTGCATAATCAAATCCCTATTTTACATTCTACGTATAAATCTCCTCAGAGTCAAACAACTGTTCATTAAAAGAAAAAAAATAATAAAACAATTCAGATCCTCATGTTCAATGCAATGCCAACATGAGATGTTTTTAAAGTCCGGTGATCCCTTTAACCGGCACTTAAGATTATTTATGTGCATCACAAACTTAAGAAAAATGTTAGCTCTTTACCTGCATTTATGAATACTTACAAGCAAACACCTTAACCATTAAGCCAACCCACCCTACAAGTTTATAGGTAAATACTAGGACAGCTGCTCTTGTGAGCTATTTTAAGCCTATCCAATTTTTCTTTCAAATGAGAGAATCAGACCGTGTACCTTCTGTTTGTGAGGCAAATTCATTAACCATTTTGACATGAAGGAATTGTATTTTTCTTAAATTTAGTTTTCTTTCCGTTGCCATTGCAAAAAGTACATCAGATTCAGTGGAACACCCATCTTTTAAGTTTAATAATTTCCACCAAAAGGCTTTATTATATTCTTTAATACAGGAATCTGAATGAAGCATGGTCTTCTGTTTATAACGCCTTTGACTTTGCCAGTTCACTTGCCATACATGAAAATGAAACTGTCACTTACAGATGCTTCAGAGCTAAAACATGAGATACAGTACTAACTTCCTAAATCTAGTTATTTTATTGAATAAGAAAGTGTCTCACTGATTCATAAAGTCTAGCGTTGTCACCTCACAGTAAGATGCTGTCCGGTTCGATTCTCAGCTAAAGCGTCTTCTGCGTGGAGACATGTGTGAATGGGCGTACCTTCGTTGAAAGTTGTGAGTCAGGCCTGGCAAGTCGGTATGTAAAAATCTACTGCCAATCATTAGCGGACCGGAGTTCTGCTGTGGCGACCCCTAACCGGGAAAAGCCGAAAGATACAACAACATGTTAAAGCTAAAATTCCTCTGTCAAGATATACTGGATTTAACATATCTCTAGATGATTTAAATCAGACTGAGGAGATTTAACCAGGCTAAAACACATCAAAATTACCAAATGTAATTTTATGCATTTATTATCGTCACTGTGTGTTGCCAAGTTTGAATAATTGCCATTAGTTTTGTAATTACTGTTTTATTTTACATCAAACGAACGCTTCTGAAATGGACACAATAATCCAGGCACGGACTGTGCAAAAATCCAAAAGAGGAAAACAACACAGTTTTTTCAAATTCTATCAACACTGCCCTTGTTATTCAAATCTGCCTCATTTTAAATCTCAATAAACTTTGTAAAAAAAATACATCAATAATCATTTGAAGGTGCCAGTCTTCAGTTCTTATGCTAATTCTCTTCTTTTTTCCCCAGCACTCTGTCTATGGTCATCTGATCTCGACACTAAATATTTTCAGATGTATCATCCTTCTTGCTATTTAAATACAAAAAGCGGCAGCTCTCCACAAAACACCAATAATACCAAAAGGAGTGCAGTCACAGGAAGGAAGATCTCCAAAAAGTTAAAATAAACTTTTAATGTCACCAAACACGCACAAAACACTTCCACATTAACGCTCTTCCACAATAAATCGCGTTTTCGTCACATTCACTGGACTTCAGCAGATGCTAGTACTAATTTAACATACATATTTATATACCTCTAACAAAACTAATAATCCAATAGAAAAGCTTCAATTAAGTTTGAATGCACAAATCAATTCACATTCTGGGCTCATAAATATTCATAAGTTCTTCTTTCCATATTTATAATAAAATAAATAAAATAATTTATACATCTTCATGTTCTTATAAATAATTAAAAATACTATTGAATAATAAATAAATACATACATAAATACTTAATTATATTTCTAAAATCTTATATTTATAATATAATTATTCATTATTAAGGAAAATACATTTTATAGCACAATAGCTCCATCTGTTGGTACAAAATTATATTACAACTAAACTAACATTCATAGTTTAGCTGCCTTTAATTTTAAAAGGGGTAAAATAGACACATGTTCATTTAGACCTGGATGTTTACTTGCTTCTAGTGTCACTTGCCACCACAACTCTCTATACCCGATAGTGTCTTCCCATGGACCTCCTCTAATCCCATCCTTTATATGTTCAATTACTAAAAAAAGAAATTTGCTTTCTTTACATACCTTTGAATGTTTATATAATGCATTTGTTTCTTTTTCCTTTATTATATCATAGGTATGTTCATATACTTTTCTTTTTAAAGTTCTCTCGGTTTTACCTATATAGAAAGATCCACACTTTTCACAGGTGGCAAGGTATACTAAACCCTTTGTCTCACAATTATACATCCCTTTACTACCAATCCATTTCTTTCTACTTTCTATATAGATTTTCTCCCTATTGACCATATAACTACATTGATTAGATTTTCCACAAGAATATGTACCTAACTTTTTGACTCCCTTAATTTTATTTTGGCCAAACTTTTTTTGTTCCAAGTGATCTTTTATATTACAAGGATTTCTGTATACTACTTTAGGTGTACCTTTAGGAAGTCCCCCCAGGTCAGTAAGTGCCATAAACCTTTCCCATTCATTAAAAAAGACGTTCCTAATATTATTATTTAAAGCATTAAATTCTAAGGTAAAAGCATGTTGATATTCTCCATTATTAATAAATACTTTCTATTTTATTTTTTGTTGTTGTTCATCTTTTACTTTTTCTCCTAATATTGGATAAAATTTATCTATTCTTTTCCTTTCTACCTCTAGCCTAATATTACTAACAAATTCTTTACTATATCCTCTATCTAAAAACATTCTCTCCAACAAATCACATTCCAATTTAAAATCCTCGGACTTACTTGTCATTCTTGATCCCCTCACAAATTGTCCTTTTACAATATTCTTTTTGCAATGTGTAGTGTGTGCACTATTATAGTGCAAATAAGAATTACAGTATGTCGATTTCCTATATACTTTAGATTCAAAGACATTATTACTTTTATAAATTTCTATATCCACAAATTGTAGCTTATTTTCTGAAACATTATAAGTGAATCTCAAGAAATCAGAAGTCTCTTTAATGTATGTAAAAAATTCCTTTAATTTTTCTTCCCCACCTGTCCAAAAGATAACTATATCATCCAGGAACCTCTTATATAGGTTCCAACAAGACTTGAACCTAGAATTGAGAATATATGTTTCTTCCCAATTGGCCAAAACTATATTTGCAAATGTAGGTGCACAGGCTGCGCCCATAGCAATGCCTTGTGTTTGTTGAAAGAATTCCCCATTAAATATTAAAAAATTATTTTTCAAAACTATGTCCATCAAAATAGTGCATGCTACTTTATCTTTATGGCTCAATATTCCATCTTGGAACACTTCTTCTTCAAACATTACCATACCTTTTGAACAGGGAATAGAAGAAAAAAGATCCACTATATCTATTGTTACGAATAAAATATTTTTGTCATATATCTCTAAATTAACATTTCTTAACAGGTCCCATGAATCTTTTAAAATGGCTACTTTTTTAGTCCATATATGTTTAGTTTTATTATCAATAAATTTGGCTAGAGGAAATGTCTTAGACCCATCTGCAGACACTATAGGCCTTAATGGGGGATCTTTTGAATTCTTATGCACCTTAGGAATGCCACAAATTACTGGAATTTTAGGTTTATCCACTCTAAGGTAGGAGAGCCTATTTCCATCTATAGTCCCTTCATTGTACATAGCTTCTAGTTCTATATCTATTCTTTTATAAGCTACCATAATTTCATTCTTGGACACCTCTGTATATTTTACTTCCTCTCTAAGAATTTGATTAATTTTTCCTTCATATACTATAGTATCCATAAAAATAGCTACCCCACCTTTGTCTGGTTTCATTATTCTAATATTTTTGTTCTCCTTCAATTCATTTAACACTCTATATTCTCCTACATGGAGATTCATATTATACCTAGTTCTCTTATAAACCTTTCTTATTTCATTTTCCATCACATTCTCTAAATTTTTGAGTTGGGGGTGCATAGGGGGATTATATGTGGATGGTTTTGATAACCTAAAATTATATTCAACTTTGTTCTGAGTGTCACCCTTATTTAATATAAGATTCAAATTAACTTTTCTCAGAAATAATTTTAAATCTAAAAGTGTTGAAGTTAAGTCCCCTTTTATCTGGGGAATACATTTAAAGCCTTTTCCCAAAAGACTAAAATGTTCTTTTTCAAGTACTATCTCACTATAGTTATAAATTGTGAATCCATTCAAAGTGTTAATAATTCCTCTTTCATCTGATTCCTTCTCTACTGAATTAAGGTCCGGGTCAGGGGTACATTTAACTAATATCTCCCTCTCCCCCTTCTCCCCCCTCTCATAGGAAAATTTTCATTTTGGGGTCTGTAAAAGGGCCAATATTCCTTCTCTATTGGGGGAAATTCCTTGTCATATACATTCTCATTCCATAGTTCTTCTCTGAATTCAGGCTCCACTACCTGTGTCTTTATGTAATTTCTATTGTATTTATTATTCTTTTTATTATTAGTATATGTATACATGGCAGGTTTTGGATAACTCACATTATTTTCATAATCTTGCAAGTCCCTTTTCAATTTATCCATTTTTCTAGTAATTAATCCTTTACATTTTATATCTCCCCTTATCTTATAATATTTCTCTCTCTCATTAACAATACCAAACATCAAGTCTTCCTTAATAAGACCTTCTAGTTCATTAATATCTTCTTGTAAAGTAGTTAAAATCCTATTATTTTCCTTTATCATCAACTTTAAAATGTCTAAGCCACTTCTATTAAAAAGTTATATCAATTCTTTATGAAATATCAAGCCCAACTGCACATTATTTGGAAATTTACAAATTCTTAAACCTTTAGGAACAATGTTCCTACTAATGCATTCATTTAAATACGCATTTTCAATAATAAGCGTTTTATATTTATACATGCTTCTAGATAAATTGTCCAACATTTTGTTAAATGAATCTCTGTTTGTAAACCCTTTCGAGCCATTGAAGTCCAGTTTAAAACAAAAGCTTTTATTAAGCCAGTCATTCGTATCCATCATTTTATTGGAACTGACAGTACCTGTATTTTTATTGTCCAATTGTTGTCTGCTATTAATGACACCTTCCGATCCATTCTCCACTGAATTAACATCCAAAAACACCCTTGGTGTAGCTCCAGGGTTAAAAGATTCACTTTCCAAATCCAAAGAGTCACCGGCGTGCAAACCATCGCCCATAAGCTCCCTCTTTCTCTTACTCTGTTGCGTTACCGGTCTCTAATTTCTGCTTCCTGCATTCCGGTTCGCCTGAGTATTAGTTCCCATCAACGTACAAAATAAAGGTGTCAATAAATCTGTGAGTTCTGTCAATTGTCCGACCAGGTTCCTGGTCTGGCCAGTCTCATCATGTCCTTTCAGTAACGGAGATCCGCTCTCCATAGAGACCACTAAAATCACCAAATAAATACAAAAAGCGGCAGCTCTCCACAAAACACCAATAATACCAAAAGGAGTGCAGTCACAGGAAGGAAGATCTCCAAAAAGTTAAAATAAACTTTTAATGTCACCAAACACGCACAAAACACTTCCACATTAACGCTCTTCCACAATAAATCGCGTTTTCGTCACATTCACTGGACTTCATCAGATGCTGGTACTAATTTAACACACATATTTATATACCTCTAAAAAAACTAATAATCCAATAGAAAAGTTTCAATTAAGTTTGAATGCACAAATCAATTCACATTCTGGGCTCATAAATATTCATAAGTTCTTCTTTCCATATTTATAATAAAATAAATAAAATAATTTATACATCTTCATGTTCTTATAAATAATTAAAAATACTATTGAATAATAAATAAATACATACATAAATACTTAATTATATTTCTAAAATCTTATATTTATAATATAATTATTCATTATTAAGGAAAATACATTTTATAGCACAATAGCTCCATCTGTTGGTACAAAATTATATTACAACTAAACTAACATTCATAGTTTTGCTGCCTTTAATTTTAAAAGGGGTAAAATAGACACATGTTCATTTAGACCTGGATGTTTACTTGCTTCTAGTGTCACTTGCCACCACAACTCTCTATACCCGATAGTGTCTTACTATGGACCTCCTCTAATCCCATCCTTTATATGTTCAATTACTAAAAAAATAAATTTGCTTTCTTTACATACCTTTGAATGTTTATATAATGCATTTGTTTCTTTTTCCTTTATTATATCATAGGTATGTTCATACACTTTTCTTTTTAAAGTTCTCTCGGTTTTACCTATATAGAAAGATCCACACTTTTCACAGGTGGCAAGGTATACTAAACCCTTTGTCTCACAATTATACATCCCTTTACTACCAATCCATTTCTTTCTACTTTCTATATAGATTTTCTCCCTATTGACCATATAACTACATTGATTAGATTTTCCACAAGAATATGTACCTAACTTTTTGACTCCCTTAATTTTATTTTGGCCAAACTTTTTTTGTTCCAAGTGATCTTTTATATTACAAGGATTTCTGTATACTACTTTAGGTGTACCTTTAGGAAGTCCCCCCAGGTCAGTAAGTGCCATAAACCTTTCTCATTCATTAAAAAGACGGTCCTAATATTATTATTTAAAGCATTAAATTCTAAGGTAAAAGCATGTTGATATTCTCCATTATTAATAAATACTTTCTCTTTTATTTTTTGTTGTTGTTCATCTTTTACTTTTTCTCCTAATATTGGATAAAATTTATCTATTCTTTTCCTTTCTACCTCTAGCTTAACATTACTAACAAATTCCTTAGTATATCCTCTATCTAAAAACATTCTCTCCAACAAATCACATTCCAATTTAAAATCCTCGGACTTACTTGTCATTCTTGATCCCCTCACAAATTGCCCTTTTACAATATTCTTTTTGCAATGTGTAGGGTGTGCACTATTATAGTGCAAATAAGAATTACAGTATGTCGATTTCTTATATACTTTAGATTCAAAGACATTATTACTTTTATAAATTTCTATATCCACAAATTGTAGCTTATTTTCTGAAACATTATAAGTGAATCTCAAGAAATCAGAAGTATCTTTAATGTATGTAAAAAATTCCTTTAATTTTTCTTCCCCACCTGTCCAAAAGATAACTATATCATCCAGGAACCTCTTATATAGGTTCCAACAGGACTTGAACCTAGAATTGAGAATATATGTTTCTTCCCAATTGGCCAAAACTATATTTGCAAATGTAGGTGCACAGGCTGCGCCCATTGCAACGCCTTGGGTTTGTTGAAAAAATTCCCCATTAAATATTAAAAAATTATTTTTCAAAACTATGTCCATCAAAATAGTGCACGCTACTTTATCTTTATGGTCAATATTCCATCTTGGAACACTTCTTCTTCAAACATTACCATACCTTTTGAACAGGGAATAGAAGAAAAAAGATCCACTATATCTATTGTTACGAATAAAATATTTTTGTCATATATCTCTAAATTAACATTTCTTAACAGGTCCCATGAATCTTTTAAAATGGCTACTTTTTTAGTCCATATATGTTTAGTTTTATTATCAATAAATTTGGCTAAAGGAAATGTCTTAGAACCATCTGCAGACACTATAGGCCTTAATGGGGGATCTTTTGAATTCTTATGCACCTTAGGAATGCCATAAATTACTGGGATTTTAGGTTTATCCACTCTAAGGTAGGAGAGACTGTTACCATCTATAGTCCCTTCATTGTACACAGCTTCTATCCTTTTTGATATTGTTATTTTGAGGTCTGTCTGTAGTTTCTACATTTCATTACAGTCCTTTCACCTTCCACAGAGCTGAGTGGTTTGCAACCATCCCACCTGAATGTTACTATTTATAAATAATGAAGACGGTCAGACCCAAGCCAGATCCTTGCTGCACTCTTTCAATTATCTGATTTTATGGTTTAGCTGTACTTGGAATAAACCTACCATAACCCCATTGCTTGACACAAATTGATAAGAAAGACCCTGAAAAACTAGAGTCTTCACTGTATAATACCTTAAACATTCTGTAGTGGAGGCCCATGGGAAATATGCAGATGTCCCCTTAAGGACATATCAGTGTTTCAGCTAGATGGCCTATGAATGCCCATGACATTTTACTTTTTTCAGTCTTTACTGGTGCCTTCAGGTCATTAAAGCGAAACACCACTAGCTGCTATGTGCCATGTTTTGCCTTTTTGCCTGAGCTCATCAGTAGAGCATAATGGATTGTCTAGCTGTACTGTAGAAACACAAGGCTTTAATATATATATATATATATATATATATATATATATATATATATATATATATGTATATATATATCATCATCTTCTTTTGGCTGTTCCCGTTAGGGGTCGCCACAGCAGAGCATCTGTTTCCATTTCTTCCTGTCCTCTGCATCTTGCTCTGTCACACCAACCACCTGCATGTCCTCTCTCACCACATCCATAAACCTTATCTTAGGCCTTCCTATTTTCCTGTTACCTGGTAGCTTCATCCTTAGCATCTTTTTCCCAATATATTCAGCATCCCTCCTCAGCACATGTCCAAACTAACATAATCGTGCCTCTCTGCCTTTGTCTCCAAACCTTCCAACCTGGCCTGACCCTCTAATATACTTATTCCTAATCCTGTCCACCCTTGTCACACCCAGTGCAAATCTTAACATCTTTAATTCTGCCACATCCAGCTCAAACTCCTGCCTTTTTGTCAATGCCACTGTCTACAACCCATATAACATAGCTGGTCTCACTACCCTCTTTATATATATATATATATATATATATATATATATATATATATATATATATATTTATATTTCCTCTTCAGAGGCTCAAAGTTTCAAAATTTCAAACTTCAAATGGCTGAGACCAGAAGTTTTGAAACTTCAAACGTTTTGAATGGTGTAGTGCAATCTTGGAGTTGGTATTTTTAGTTAGCAGGGGGTGTAAAGGTGCAGGGGGCCGGGACCCCACCAAACATGTAAAAATTGTTTGTTTGTTTTTATTTATTTATTTATTTATTTTCGAAGTTTCAAAACTTCGATCTTCTGGTCTCAACTTTTTGAAGCTTGAACTTTGAAGTAGATCCACAGATATATATATATATATATATATATATATATATATACATACATACATGTTTTATATTAAATAATCAATGTGCATTACATGATGGACCAATATATACTGGGTAAAACTGAAAATATTGAGAACCTTTCCATTGAACCAGAAGTATAATGTAAAACTTTAGTCTCGCGTCTCAAAATATACTAATCTGAAGACTGAAAAACAGTCGGGGAAAGGACCAACTTCTTTACTCCACTGTCATCCAGTTTTGGTAACTACACAGCAATGCGTCTATAATAAGAAAATGTAGTGTTTCTTAGAATATTCACCAGCAGGGCAAAAGCATACCTCCTTAACCCAACTGTTCCCTTATCTTGATAAACTGATCCTGTCACTGTTCTATCAGCATATCAGGCACAAGTTTTGATAAATGGAAAATAACAATGTAATTTCTTTACTGAAATGAGCTGCAAAGAAACCACACTTCTTGATCAAGTAAATGACTTCCATATGTGTCTATATCTATGTGTCTACCTGTCTATCTATATATCTATACATTTATACAGTATAAGTCTACTATGACAAGCTGAATTCTACGACTTCAAAATATAGCAAATCAAGACTACAGTTCTGAATCCAAGCACTTTCACAGCCATATGTGGCAAAAGTATATACAAAAACTATCATTTTCACTCAGTGTCAATGGCTCGGGTCTATATTATAACATCGAAGTCTTAAAACTTCGAATGTTATAATATCGACCCTAATTCAGTGAACGCTTGAAATAGTGAAGCTGCAGAACACCGAACATTTTCCTAGGGAAAGTATTCGGTGGGCCGTTTCCACGGCTTCGCTATTTCCTCGACTGTGGTGTGAAGGTGACGGACCGGGTTAAGGTAAGTGTGCGGACGGACCGAGGTAAGGTGAGTGTGTGATAGTCAGGGACCTTAGGGATAGGGAGCGGGTAAGGTGACTGCACGATAGTTAGGGACCTTAGGGTTAGGGAGCAGGTAAGGTGAGTGTGCGATAGTTAGGGACCTTAGGGTTAGGGAATGGATAAAGTGAGTGTGTGATAGTTAGGGACCTTAGGGTTAGTGAGTGGGTAAGGTGAGTATGCGTTAGTTAAGGACCTTAGGGTTAGGGAGCGGGTAAGGTGAGTGTGCGTTAGTCAGGGACCTTAGGGTTAGGGTTGGGTTAAGGTAAGTGGATAACTAGTAGTGTATGTATGGTTTAGTGTAGGGTTCAGTGAAGTGTGTATGTGTGGATTATGTATTTTGGTGTGCTTGTGCTGTGTGTGTGTATTCTTGGAACAGCAAATTTTTTCTGAGCGTTCGAGTATATCACATTTTGAGATTCCAAGGTCGAGCTTATGGTGCTCGACATTTTGGAATTTCGATAATGTGATATAGACCCCAATGGCTCAACAGGTGGCACACTTGCCTTCAGTGTAGAAAATCAGAAAGCTGTGAGTTCTATTCCCACATCAAGTACTTTCATTAATTTCCCATTACACACACTACACTGCAACATAAAGGGCGGGGGGGGGGGGGGTCCTGTACAACTGAGTGTGTCATCCCTTGGATAAGATGCTAAACTGAACTTATTAAAAAAAAAAAAGAAAAACAGTAGGGGAAGTTCATAGGTTGTTACTAGACTAATGACCACTAGGGCCCTCCCTTACAAGGCTAGCCATGCACATCAAACCATCTGGGTCTCAAGTGTCATGGACATCTACACGGGAGAGGACATCTAAGTATGGCATTTGAAAGTATCCTACATTCATGTATAAAAGAGTGCTTAAAAATGTATAAGACAGACCTTGCATTGATCGATTACTTTACAGCAACCATGAAACCGTGGTAAAACACTCTGCAGTTAAGCTATGATAAAGGGCAAATTATTATTCCAGGGATAAAAGTTCAAAGAGGGATATTCCAGGGTGACTCTCTGTCACCATTGCTATTTTGTCTTGCCATAAACCCATTAAGTTGTCTACTTAACAGATTAGATCATGGCTATAATTTGGCTCCCAGAAAACAACACATTTTAAAGACTTCTCATCTTCTTTGTGTAGATGATTTAAAATTGTATAGCTCATCAGATGATGAACTGAAAGCACAACTGCACGTGGTCTAAAGTTTTTCAGATGATTTAAGAATGTCATTTGGTCTTGATAAATGTGCAAAAGCAACCTTTAAAGTAGAAAGCTGCAGCACCAAGAAAACATCAGTTTGGGACAGGAATGTGATCTAAAACGGGTCTATATTTGGAAAGCGAAAAGACGTTTAGGCGAATACGTAAACGTCAAACTGCATAGTGCGAAGTGAACTTAGAGTGAAAGTCGAAAACCGCAAAAATGGAAATATCGAATTTCCATGGTTGGCCCGTCTGTAGATTAGCTGCATAAGGTAAGTGTTGGATAGTTACGGAGTTTAGGATAGGGTGGGGGTTAAGGTAAGTGTTAGACAAGTAATGTATGTTAGATTTAGTGTAGGGTTAGAGGTAGGGTTTTATTAAATATATGTATGTGCGTTATTTATTTTGTTTGTGTATATTTTCGTAGGGAAAGTGTGCGGTAGTTACGGACCTTAGGGTTAGGGAGGAGTTAAGGATAGTGCATAGTTAGTTGTGTATGTGGGGTTTAGTGTAAGGTTAGAAGTAGGGTTTTGTGCTTTACATTAGGTTAGAAGTATGGTTTGGTTAGTGTATGTATGTGGTTTATTTATTTTATTTGGGTAGTTAGTATATAGCTAGTGGTGGGGTTGGCCGACTATGACAGTTTGATTTTTTTTTTCCGCTGTTTAGTGCGTTCAGGATTTTTGTGGTTCACGGTATAGGGGTCGATGTTTTGGTATTCGCGCATAAGGTTTTTCGCTTTTGTAATATAGACCCATATAAAACAACTTGAGCAAGAGGGAGTGTATAAATATTTGGGAAATGACAAAGGATCAACAATAAAATATGAACAAATGCGAATAAAACTTAGTAAGACTTAAATTAATACTGAAAATAGCGTTGACATCTATGAAGAAAGTCCAAGCTATAAACCAATTTGCTCTTCCTGTCCTAACTTACAGTTTGGAGTGATTGGCTCCAAAACAAAAGGTGTTGGATAGTTTGAACAGCAAAACAAGATGAATGACTCATGCCCATCAAATGATTTACACAAAACAGTGCATGCCAAGATTATATACTCCCCATTCGGAAGGAGGTATGGGCCTCCTCGAAACTGATTACATGTATAGATCTGCAATCATGGGCCTGCATACATATCTGGATCTCACAAGATCCAAACCTAGTGAAAGTTTTGAAACACGAGGAGAATAAGTCTAAGATGACTTCACTGCTTAGTCTAGCAGAAGCATATCAGCATCAAGTGGGAATGGAAATCAAATCAGAAGTAGATAAAAATCAGGCAGCAACTGAATGTGCCAAAAAACAAAATATAGAATATAAGGTGAAGGACCAGATGAGAAGGCAAGAAATGTGGAACATGCATAAATATAGCTCCAAGTATAGAAAACGCTTGGAAAAACCTCATGTTGATCAGGACTGAATGCAGGAATGGTTAAGAAGAGGTGAATTTAAACTGAAAGAGGAAAGGTTTATATTGGCAGCCTAAGATATTGGACTATGTATGTACACGTTGGTTTACAAAGTCCATTGACCATGTTGGAGAAATAGACAAATGTAGGTTTTGTAAAACAGAAATGGAGACAGTCACACATTTTGTTGATGGTTGTGATATACTAATGGCAGAAGGACTGTATACTGAAAGGCATAATAATATGGCAAGACTGTTGGACTGGGGATTGTGCAAACATTATAACACTGAAGTAGCTGAAAAACACTGGAAATATGAGTGACAAAGCATTATAGAAAATGTTCTTCTTCTTTCGGCTTTTCTCAGTTAGGGGTCGCCACAGCGGAACTCCGGTCCACTAATGATTGGCAGTAGATTTTTACGGTGCAGAAGTGCCAGCCCGACGCCCAACCTTCAACAAAGGCACGCCCATTCACACATGTCTTTCGAATGCCACTCGACCACGGGGAGGACATGCAGACTCCACACAGAAGGCGCTCCAGCCAAGAATCGAACAGAAGAACCTCTTGCTGTGAGGTGACAACGCTACCGCTGCACCACCATGGCTTAAAGCATTATAGAAAATGATGGCTCACCCACTACTGACAGTTCAAAAAAATAGATGAGAGAAAACCAGATATAGTAGTCCATGAAAAGAAGACAAAAGTAGCATTGATCATTGAAATTGCTACATCCAGTGACTACAGTGTCTTATGTACAGACAGACAGACACAAAGTCATAAAATACCAGGATTTGCAGGCAGAAATGAGGGAAATGTGGAAGAAGGATACACAGACATTTGCAATAGTAGTAGGAGCAACAGGTCTTATAAAAAAGAATTTACAATCATACTGAGATATGTTACTGATACTGCGATGGTGGTGCTGCAGTAGCATTGTTGCCTCACAGTTAGACGTTGCCCGCTCGATTCTCAGTTAGAGCGTCTTCTGTGTAGCAACATGCGTGAATGGGGCGCTGCTGAAGGTTGTGCGTTGGGCCCGGCAAGCCAGATAGTAAAAATCTACTGCCGATCATTAGCAGACCGGAGTTCCGCTGTGGCGACCCCTAACCGGAAAAGGCCGAAAGACACAAACACAAACAAACTGAGATATGTTACTGATACATGTAACTCCATATGAATTGTAGAAAGAGTCATTATTGGGCACATTGTGGGTGCTGCGAAGAGCACATCTGGCTAACATCAAAGACTGAAACAATGAACATTCATCATACTTTAACTTAGGAATGGGGTCCATTCCCATCATGGTATTAGAAACCCACAAAACTTGGAGAAATTAAAAAGAGAACATGTTAGTAGGGCGGTAACTAAGGGATTTTTTTGAGGGGTGTTAGACAGGATAATAGCTTTCTTACTGACAGCTTATATCCATAAAGGACATGGGAGCCAACTTGTGGGGTAAATTTATAATTTCCCATCCAGACAGCCAGATTTCTTTTGAATAAGGTCAGGGATGAACTATGTTTCACATGGATGAGGAACCGATTCCTTAGACCAGGAATCTTTTGGGATACATATCACATATCTGTCTTTCCAGCATGTTCTGTTTATGTCACAAGTGAAGTTCATATACCAGGATCTAGTGTTTCTGGTGCTGTTTGATTTGTTCATGTGCAACAGATTCAACAGGACGGGGTCTGAGGAAACCCTGTATGCCAGGAAAAGATCCTCTCTCAGCAGCCTGTAGGAGACTAAATAGAGAGACAGAGCATAAGGCGATTAGTGTAGGACAGGGTATTCATGACCTGAATTGTCTTGGTGAGAAACCTTTGTGGTGTCCAACTGTTGCAAGTGTTTGGTTAGGTACATGCCCAAGGGGGCGCTGTACTCAATGATAGGTTTGATAAGGGCTGCGTAGAGTGATAGTATAACGTATGGAATGATCTTCTTACTATCTTAGCTAAGTGCAGGTCAAAGGCCAGAATGCTGAAAGTACAGTTGTGTACACTTACCACAAATGTAGATGTTCGAGTGTATTCACTATTGCAGTCATCAAATTTGTGCTATCTGCCTGCAGGTAGCCCTCAGCTGGCTTGAATACCAGAGTCTTCAGATTTCTGCATCGGATGCTGTCGCTTCTTCCCTGACGTCAGGTCGTCAGGGGTATAAAACATGCAGCCGACGCCATTACATCAGTTTTTCTTGCCCCAGATGTCAGGTGCCCCCCAGTAGGAAGCAATTATATGGTATGGTTCACCCCCAGAAAAATGCAAATACACATGATGTAATATATGCCAAACAAGAAGGAAAGGTAGAGGCAAGAGAAGTCAGGGGGCTGGCGGGAGGGTAACTAGGACTGCAACAGTGAATACACTCGAACACCTACATTTATGGTAAGTGTACACAACTGTACTATGTTCTTCGTGTTTCACTGTTGCAGTCATCACAGATACCCAAAGTTAAGGAAGGGAGGAGGAAGTTAAAGAGCATTAGGGCCAGCTATTAATCCCTGCAAGACTACAGTGACAAATCCACCTCTGGATTTAGAAAAGATAGGCAAGTGGTAATGCTTGGTGAAGTTATGTACAGTGCTCCAGGTAGCAGCTTCTAGGATGTCCCTGGTAGGGGACCCCTCTCAGAAATGCCGTAGAGGTAGATGCAGCCCTGGTGGAATGTGATCTTCCCTGTGGGGTAGGTTTTCCATGGTGCTTGTAGCAGAAATGGATGCGATGGTTTATCCATTTGGAAATGCTTTGCTTTGAAGTAGCCTTCCCCTCTGCCCCTGCAGCAAAGCTAGCAGCTGTTCAGATTTTCTGATAGGCTTAGTCCTGCCCAAATAGAATCTAAGTAGTCTGTGCACATCCAGAGAGTGCAGTATTCGTTCCCCTTTGTTTTGTGGATTAGGGGAAAAAGTAGGCAAATGAATGGACTGATTTAGAGCCACAGAAGACACCACCTTGGGCATAAAGGAAGGATTAGCCCTGAGGAAAACCCTGTGCGCATGGAATATAATGAAGGGTTCCACTGCCATAAGGGCCTGTAATTCAGACACTCTTCTAGCTGAAGTAATGGCTAGAAGGAAGGCTGTTTTCCAAGAAAGGAATTTCAACTCTGCTGTAGCAGCTGGTTCAAAGGGGGGAAGAGTGAGCTTTTCCAATACAAAGTTAAGGTCCCAGGTCAGAGTGGGAGCTCTCCTGGTGGGTCTTAAATTTTTGGCCCCTCTAAGGAATTGCTTTAGCAAGGGGTGAGAGAAGAGGGGTGGCTAAGTTTTATAATGTGCTGAAATGGCAGAGGCATGAATTGTAACTGACGAGAAGAATAGGCCCTTGTGGAGCATTTCTGTTAAGTACTGTAGAATATGAGGTAAGCTGGGCACCGCTGTGTCCATCCCCTGAGCTAAGCTCCAGGAACAGTATCTTTTCCACTTTTCAGCATAGGATTTTCTAGTACTAGGCCTCCTTGCCTCCAGAATGATATCCAGTACCTGCTTACTGAGGGATGCTAGGGGAGAGCTCAAGGAATCAGCCAGGTTGCAAGGTTCAGGGTTTGAAGCTGAGGGTGCAGAATCTGGCCCGCCTGCTGGGACAGCAGGGAAGGGGTCTGTGGCAGGTGCCATGGTTGTAGCAGTGTCATATTGCGCAAGAGGGGGTACCAGTGCTGGCGTGGCCAGTCTGGTGCAATCAGTATTGTCCTTGGCTTGTTCTGTTTGATCTTTAGTAGGACCTTCGAGAGGAGAGGCAGAGTGGGAAATGCATAAACTGAGAGGCTTTCCCAGGTGAAGGAGAGGCATCCACTTTCCAAGCTTGGCTGTGGGGAGTTCATGTGCAGAATTTGTGCAATTGGTAGTTTTGAGAGGAGGCAAACAGGTCTACCTCTGGAGTCCCCCATTTGTTCCTCAAGAGGTTGAATATTTTGGGTTCTAGTTTCCATTCATGTGGGTCCATGAGATTTTTGCTTAGGTCGTCTGCCAGTGAATTTAGTTTGCCTGGCAGGAATTCAGCTTGTAGATGTACATGGTAGCTCAAGGCTGTGTTCCACAGAGCCATGGCTAGTCTGCAGAGAGGGTACAAGTGGGTTCCCCCCTGCTTGTTTATGTACCACATGACTGTGGTGTTGTCTGTCTTTACCAATAGTTGTCCTGGAAGAATACGGTCTTTGAAGGCTGTCAGAGCATTCTGTAGAGCTAATATTTCTTTTTGATTGATATGCAGGTGCATCTGTCTCGGGTTCCGTCTGCCCTGAATGCACTGCCCTGCCATGTGAGCCCCCCATGCATAGTCTGATGCGTCTGTTGTTAGAGTTTGGGCGGCAGGGGGTAGAGTGAAAGGGAGTCCCTTGTTGTGGTAGCAGGCCTCTGCCCACCAAAGGAACTCTGACTTCATACAAGGAATGACAGAAATCATTGTTTCCAGGTCCTGAGAATGTTGACACCATAAACTTTTTAGATAACATTGGAATTTCCTCATATGCAGTCTTGCATATGGAATTAGTAAAATGCAAGAGGCCATGAACCCCAAGGCTTGCAGTATTTTCCTTGCAGATAGCTGGGGTTTTGTGGCCAATAGTTTGAATTAGGTTGTCAAATAAACTTGTTTCCCTGGAGTGAGGAATGCTATCTGGGAAGTTGTGTTCAAGCTTTCTCCCAGGAATACAATCTGTTGGCAGGGTACTAGGTGAGATTTCTTTTCATTGATGGTGTACCCCAGTAAGGTTAGAAGTTTCTTTACGAATGCCAGGTGTTGTAATAGCAAGTCCTGGCTTTCTGCCTGAATAAGACAATCATCCAAGTATGGGTAAATTTGAATATTTCTCTGCCTGCAAAATGCAATGACTGGAGCTAGACACTTTGTGAATACTCTGGGCGCAGTAGATAAGCCACAGGAGCCTGCCCTGAAGCGTAGGTATTTCTGGCAAGATTCCCTTATTGGGACATGGAGGTAAGCTTCCTTTAAGTCTAGGGTTGCCAGCCAGGCATCCTTGGCTAGCATGGGAAGAAGCTGTTGAAGAGTTAGCATTTTGAATTTTGGAAATACCAGAAAGGTGTTGAGAATAGAGAGGTCCATGATAGGATGCCAGGAGTTGTCTTTTCTGGGTACCAGAGAAAGTCTTGAATAAAACCTTGCCCCCTTTGTTCTGCTGGGACAGGGTGAATAGCCCTGATATTGAGAAGAGAGAGAGAACCTGCTGTTGGGCCTCCACCCATTGATTTGGGGGTAGGTCTGGTCAACCATTTGGGGTTGGTAGTGTGTGGAAGTGGAATCTGTATCCTAGGCAAACTATGTTCAAAACCCATTTGTCCTGGGTAATGAGTTCCCAGTTTTTTGCATGCAGGGCGAGCTTTCCTCCTAAGGGAGCAGGTAGTTGAGTAGGGCTTGGAAGGGTTAAGGTTACGTCATTGTGCCATTTTTACGTAGGGGGGTGGCTTACTACTCCCTGCTTTGGAAGTGGGAGCCCCTCACTGCTTAGGCCTGTGCATAGCCTGAGACTGTAGCCTAGGTGGTCTGCTGTTCCTGGGTTTAGACTGAGAAGGCCTAGAAAGGACCAATTCTTTGAAGGCCAATGCCTACTGAATCTGGAAGGCTGCACTTGTAAGAAATCTTTAACAGTTTGCATATATTTAGCATTTTCCTCCATCCTTTTGAGGACTTCTTCTGCTTTGTTGCCAAAAAGGTGGTCTTGGTTTAAGGGAGCATCCAGTAATTTAGCTTTTACATGATCTGGCAAGTTTTGCTCCTTAAGCCAAGCATACCTTCTAATTACAGACCAAGTGACAGCAGCCCTGCAAGATGCTTCTAAAGCGTCAAAACCACATTGAAAGTATGCTTACCAACTTGTTCTGCAGAATGCATTAAGTCCTGTAATTCTTTGTGTTCAGTACAGTCAGGAATCAACATGATTTTCTGTTTAAGTGGCCCCATAACATGCTGCTGATACTTTAACATATGAAACTGGCAATTTAAAGCCCTACAGCCAAAGTAGCAGAAGTGTATACCTTTTTACCCCATCTGTCTAAGGCTCTAGAATCTCTATCAGAAGGGGTAGGATTTTTGGCAGCAGTAGCCTTCATGCCTTTTGGTCCTTGGGAAATGGTCTCTGGATCTGCAGAAGGATTCTTGAAGAGGAACTTGTGAGAGTCAGGTACTCTGTAGTACCTGTCAGGTTTTCTGGGAGCTGGAGGTAAAGTGTCTGGGTAAGGCTAGATTCCAAGAAAGCATCATCTACAATGTCCAGAACAGGAGGGATAGCTAAAGGCCTGTGTTGAGGTAGTAGTGAGAATTCCTTAAGTCTCTTTTTGGACTCAGAGTAATCCTGGCTTTCCCAGCGGAAATGCTCCCTAACAGTGTGCAAGGTTTCACCAAAAGAAAAATCCTCTGGAGGGGAAGCAGAGGGAATGGAATCCTCTGCATCAGAATCCTCAAAAGTAGATGAGGGCCAATCCTGGTAATCAGAAGGAACAGAAATATCAGATTCCTGATCAGAAGAATCAGAAAGAAAATCAGTTCTAGGTCTCTTAGAGGGGAAGGCTGGCTTCCCCTAATTAAGGTAATAAGGTCTTCAGCCATTCTAAGCATTTGTTTTTTTAGGCATATGGACCTGAGCCTGTGGTTTGGTCATTGGTTTTCTAGGCCTGGTGCGAGTTTTGGCCTGGATGAAAATGATGGCGTCAGTTTAATATGAATGTCTGTAGGCCTGAATACACCCTCAGAAGCCAGTGCCTGCACAGTGGCTTCGGACCCATTCAAGGTGGAGACATCCACAGGTTCATCAGTCGAAGAAACATCTCGCAGCATTCTGGACTCCAAATGGGTCTCAGTAGAGGCCTGGGAATCAGAAGTAGCGGGTATCAGGGGCTGTGAAAGCGCCTCACTGAGTACTGGCGGACTGGCGACTAGCTTAACGGAAGCATCATCAGCAGTTTTGGATTGATGCGGTCTGTCTCTGTCTTTATCCTTATGTTTTTTCAGAATATCGGTAGTCAGATGGCTTGACAAAGCCATTTTGGAGTACACAGAACAAGTATGAAAGTAATTAGCTGCAAAAATAGCCCGATGACGAATAGTTCGGGCATTGAACAAGGCACAAAACTGACAACGAGGGACGTCGTGGTCTGGGCCTAAACAAGGGATGCAGTAAGAATGAAAATCTCTATGAGGTATTTGCTTTCCACGGGTAAGACAATTGTTAACTTTTACTGACATCAGTTAGAGCAAGAAACAGGATCCCCAATGGGGTACTTAGCTTTTTTGAAGACTTTGGGTCTGAAACTCGAAAACAAAAATTTCAGGAGTTGGCCGACCGGCACTTGTGAACTGCTTCTGCTTCGGGCACTGCATGGCAAGAAAGGCTGATGTAATGGCGTCGGCTGCATGTTTTATACCCCTGATGACCTGATGTCAAGGAAGAAGTGAAAGCATCTGACGCAGAAATCCAAAGACTCTGGTATTCAGGCCGGCTGAGGGCTACCTGCACACAGATAACCCAAATGTGATGGCTGCAACAGTGAAACACGAAGAACATCACATATATTCCCAGATCCCTTACTACTGGGTCAACTCTTAGGGGCATTTTATCAATAGAGTAATTAACTTGGTTTGACAGTTTCCCAAAGGGCATTATAATGTCTTTTTTGGCATTGAGTTTTAGGCCATGGCTTTGGCACCAGTCATTTGTCCGTGCCAAACAGTTCCCCTGTGCCCATACTAAATTTCCCCTAGTGGGTATGAATATAACCTCCAGCCCTTCTGGTAAGAGGACACTGCACTAGTTGGACTAATCTGGTCAACAATCAGGAAAAAAATAACACTTTAGGCTATAGGTCCCTTAGCAACCATATGGCAACTGCACCCACCACTGTCTACTGTATTTTGGTGCTTCAGCCTCTGGACAGTCACAAAGTGACTTTAGAAATGAAGTCCTAATTCCTGCAATCTATCCAGTTTTGTAGTGCAGTACAAAACAATATGAATTCAGAAAAATCTGTCCTCATCAAGTCGGATATACTCAGATAAATAACATTTGGTTTTGTGTGTGTGTGTGTGTGTGTGTGTGTTTGTGTGTGTGTTTGTGTGTGTGTGTGTGTGTGTGTGTGTGTGTGTGTGTGTGTGTGTGTGTGTGTGTGTGCTTGTGCTTAAAACATATGTACTAACACAAATGGAAAAGTTGATAGAAAAATAAAACAGTGACATCTCACATATCTATGTCTGTGACAGACACTGCTACAACTTACAAATTTACTGTCAATGAATCCCATGGTCACTTTTGTGGAAGAGTCAGGAGGCAGCTTAGCTAAAACAATCTTCCAGATCATCCAGAATTCAGATGTACTGCAACTTTTAAATACAGTGTGTATAATACTCAGATTTTTTTTTCTTTTTTTATATTCATTGCTTTTAATTATTTCTTTTTTTATACAGGATATTCATTGAGCAAGTGGCCAGGAGTCAACTGAGACAGTAATTACCTCTTCATGACTCCTATCATCTAATAATATAACTGCTGTGACTTGCTTCAGTCACTTCTAAATGTGGACATGTGTGCCACAGACAAGCATCAGTAACACATAAAAACTGCAAATGATACTTATATGGTTCTTGTAAATGTCATATTTATTCTCAAGGCTTTATTACTATTAGATTTAATTGATTTTACAGTGGAGAACTGTAAACCTTGTTCCTAACGTTCCACAAACAGCTACTCCTGAATAATCCTCTTCAGAGTCTCAGTGTGAGAAATATATTTTAGTTTTCCTAATTTCAGCTGACAGGACTACAAACAGAGATAAGTGTCAGACAATAACTACAATGAATGTCATAGTGAATTTGCTGAAAGTGGCAAGGTCTGTTGCAAATGTGTCAGAAAACATTTACTTTCTCTGAGATGCTGTAGCTTTGAATTTAATTATATTTAGTACCATGGTGTGGTGTTGTACCACCCAAGCAGTGGCTGTAGCAGCTATCTCCCTACCTAAAGGCAAGTTAAATGGGATGTCCTAACTCAGTGATTCTGTTTTTTTGATGTTCAATTTTCAAACAGAAATATGTATGATAGGCATATTTTGATGAACTGACTCAACACCTTGTTATTTGGTGCAATTTAGGGCAATTATACAGGGGGAAGGATGCTATTTCCCAAAATACAGATATACACACATATATATATATATATATATATATATATATATATATATATATATGTGTGTGTGTGTGTGTGTGTATGTGTGTGGACCTGAAATTATATAAACATCACAACACCAACAGTAAAAAGTTTGATACAAAAATATCTAAATGCAAAAATATCTAAATTGAAAAACGTTGACAAAATTTAAATTATACTAGGGGAGGGTCAATGCCCTTTACCCACTGTTGTGTGGCCTTGGAGCTGGTATACATAATTAGCAGACAGTTTGGGGGCATAGTGGGGGCTTTCACCCCCTGCAAAAACATTGAAAAATGTGACATAATTTAACCACATAGAAAACCACTGAAAAAAATGACAAAAATTGTACCACATTTTTCAATGTTTTGCAGGGGTACAAGGACCCCTGCACCCCCCACACCACCTGCTATTTACATATATCAACTCAAAGGTGATTTAACAGTGGTGAAAGGGCATAAACTATCTCCTCGTATAACTTCAGTTTTGTCAATGTTTTTCATTTTAGACATTTTTCAGTTTAGATGTTTTTACTGTTGATCTTAAGCTGTTTAGATTAGCAGGTGCACGCACACACACACACACACACACACACACATAAATATATATATATATATATATATATATATATACATAGATATATATATAGATATATACATACATATATATATATATATATATATATATATATATATATATAAAGATAGAGAAAGAAATATCCATCTATCTATATAGATTTATTTACAAATAGGTAGATATAGACAAATATAGATAGATAGGTAGGCCCTGACAAGGGAGCACATTCTAATTTGTTTGGTTGCTGCCTTGCCTGGAGAAGCTGTTGTTACAGTTCATTGCTGGCATACTTGTGCTTCCCTGGACATTGCATTTTCACAGGCTACTGTTCTCCAGTATGGCTCCCCCTTAAATCAACCCCCCCCCCCCGATCCATAAGCAGGTTTTTAAATAGATTTGACCATTTGTTTAACCTGTACAGGCCAGGCCTTCTGGATCCCCACTCTGGCATAGAGAAGTCTTCCATGGGTAGTGAGCAAGCCTGGGAAGCTGCTGCTGCCATCTGCCTAAGCTTAGCATGACAGGTTTTGGCCCTACCTGCTTATTTGCTGACATCACCTAAGCAGGCCATATGAGCTATGAAGAATGGTTAAGGGAGCATCCTCTCTCTACTTTTGAGTTGGCAATGTCTTCTATTACCACCCACACACCAAATCCAGCATCTATTTCTAAGTCCCAGTGCCACTGGGAACTGGAGAAGGAGCCTTCTGCCAACTACCAGCATATTAAGCTTATCTTCCCCATTCACCCCGATAAAGGTAAGCAGGAAGAGGATTGTCACTCCTTTCTCTCTCCTGCCAGCTCCAACAAGTGCTGAAATGCTAAATGAACACACTTTAGCTGGGTCATATGGGGAACTGAAATGCTATATGCAGATCTACTATGCAACAGGTATTATTGAAGATATTCAGTGACCGATAATTAAAGCAGGAATAAGTATACTGTTGCTGAAAGGCTGTCTGTAGTTCTACTTTAAAAGAGACAATAAGAAGAGGACAGAAGAAGACAGAAGACTGGATTCATAATGAATGGATATCAGAGTGGAGGAACATGGGTCTGCTATGCTGACAGTTGAATAGCATCTGAAGAGGTTCAAAGGGGCCTTGCCAGAATAACATAATGGGGACTAAATAGCAAGTTATGATTAACTAGTCAACTGTCACTACATTACTGAGTTACGGTTGTTAAGAAAAACACTGCAGTTAATTGGTGTTTTCATAATTCAGATAAGAACAAGGTAAAGAGTGAACTGTACACCAGCATGTGAGATGGAAAAGATCAGTTTTGCACTGGGTATTCAAATCACTATCAGAAATGGTTTGGGTGTTGGGGTCTGCCAGAGTCACCATGGTGAGGGTCAGGGGTGTAGGTGGTACTCTGACTTATGCCAGGAAGAAAGAAAAGATGTCATACTACTCATATATGTGATAAGGTAAGTGGAAGGTGAGATATGGAAGGCAGTCCCTGACAAGTCACATGGTAGTAGGAGCAGGGACACCGATCACAAAAATGTGTTTCAAAAGGGGAGAAGCAGCAAACATACATTGCTAATTGGCTGAAAGTCAGAGAGAGGACACTGAATGCTGACAGATGATTGAGAGAATAAGGATTGACTTATGACAGATTGGGAGAATAAGGATTGATTTCTGACAGATGATTGGGAGAATAAGGATTGACTGCTGACAGATGATTGGGAGAATAAGGATTGACTGCTGACAGATGATTGGGAGAATAAGGAGGAGGTTAGGTCAGGCAAACACCAAGACTAACTCTGCTTTGTTACCAGGCTGAAGTGCTTTAATTATGTAAGCGTATGGGAGAGGGCCAATAGCACTGACCACCATTTAGACATGGACAGTTTTAGGGGACTGTCTGCAACATGCTTCTGGTATAGTACTCGATACAATAAAGTCTTCTTTTTACTCCAAAATGGCCAACTCTTGGCTTCCCCACCTCCTCTGATTGTTTACAATCCATCTCTAATTTTTTGCACCTCTCCTTCCTACCAACCAGCCCAGCTTTTTTCACTGACTCATGCACTTTCTTAGAGTAATATGTCACTACATGGCCTCAATACATTTCACCTTTATAACAATACAACAAATTAAATTATAACTCATTACATCTTTGTAATAATGCAACAAAGTGAATCTGATCCTACTCTGTTTTGACTGAGTGTAAAGATTTGAAAGTCTAATATCTAAAATGTTGCAGGTGTTTTGATATTTTATTACTGGGAAGGAATATGTGCGACTGTCTGCTCTCAAACAAACTCATCCCACCTACCTGGTAATGGAAGAGGAACAATCCACAGAAAAGGCTATACAGGTCAGCTGTTAACAGTGAAAGGTTGACAGAAGTAGCACTAGTTCTTTTGATGACCACCGGCATGAAGCTATATAGACCAAACATGCAAGCACTGAAGCCAACATACAGCAAACCTGGACAAAGGGAAACAGAAGGGGAAAGGAACAAAAAAAATAGCAGTTAATATTTTTCAAGAAAAGTGGAAAAGATGAAAACATTTTAGTGTATTTTTGAAGGAATTGGAGGATTATGTTCTACAAATTCATAGAACATAGTAAAATTAACCTAATGCAATAAAAAATAAATACTGCACTTTATAGGGCTGACAGACATGTCAGTTTTTAAACAACTAAACCCAAGAAAATCAGCGCAAACACACAAAAAATGACAATTAAATACAGTGTGAATATTTTTTAGCAAAGACAAAATGCTACATAAACTCCAGTAATTGTATTACAAGAATGTTAAAATACCTCTGGTTAGTAAGAATGGACAAATGCAATGGTCAAAAGATTTCTTTTACAAACTAGATTTCTTTTACAAACTATTATTTAACAATTTCATGTAATAAACATTTTTGAATATGCTAAGATGTTTTCAAACCACTAGATAATTTTTCCTTGATAAAGATAATTATTGTCAAAGTTGCTGACAATTCTAAAGTCATGGAGAGTATGAAAAGAATTAAATAAATATAATAAAAATCAGTAACAGATTGTATGGTGCAGTCATACAGTAATGAAAAGAATTAAATAAATATAATAAAAATCAGTAACAGATTGTATGGTGCAGTCATACAGTAATGAAATGAATTTTGGAGAAATTAAGAAGTATAATTATTTGACCAGTAAGTTGTATTTGTGGGTACATGCATATCCAAAGATCTTATCTCCTATATGATTTACAAAACAATATAAACATAAATACAGTGGGTGATTTTATACTGCAGTGCAGTTCAGCATGACTCTGTCTGGTGAGTAGACAGCTCTCTATATTTTTAATTCACTTTTATTTTTCAGACTTTCTTTTAAACTATAACTAGAAGCCTAGTAGCTGTACAAAAGAGTCAGATATTCCTCACAGTGACGTAAACCTACTACTATATTTGACTACTTCCGGGTCTAATGTTTTACTAAGATTTTATATGGGATACTTAAACCCTGTACTTACAATTTTTAAATGGAATACTTAAACCTTGTACATACAGTTTTGATATGGAGTACTTAAATCTAGTGCTTACTCTTTTTATATGGAGTACTTTAAAGTTGTACTCAGGGTTTTATTTTATGGCTAGAACTTGTGCTGCTCTACCAAGTTCTTCTTCTGCATCTGCTCAATCCCCATGATATGCACTCTGCCCTTTTCAGGCAGACAGGAAAACAGCAACTTGAAATTAAAGGTCAAGGCTGAAAGTCATTGTTTTTACATTTTGTGACTTTTAGGGTAATAAGAGTTGTGCAAGTGACTGCTAAGCAAGATATGTGATTGTAGTTTAACAGTTTTATATGGGCATTTAAGCTCTGGTTAAATATGCCTCAAAAGGAATTTTTACAACACTGTGCGTAACTCTACACAAGTCACTCAGGACAGTATACTTGTTGTAACCAGCACATTACTGCTAAGTAATGCAGCTGTGTCAGCCAGCAGAGGGTCAGACATAAACTATACTGAATAAAAATAGCAAACAGGAAAGGCAGAGCCGAGTAAGATGCTAAACTGTATTTTATTAAGCACTTTTCTGACTTTTAGGGTAATAAGAGTTGTGCAAGTGACTGCTAAGTAAGATATGCGATTGTAGTTTAACAGTTTTATATGGACATTTAAGCTCTGGTTAAATATGCCTCTAAGGAATTTTTACACCACTGTGCGTAACTCTACACAAGTTACTCAGGACAGTATACTTGTTGTAACCAGCACATTACTGCTAAGTAATGCAGCTGTGTCAGCCAGCAGAGGGTCAGACATAAACTATACTGAATAAAAATAACAAACAGGAAAGGCAGAGCAGAGTAAGATGCTAAACTGTATTTAATTAAGCGCTTTTCTGACTTTTAGGGTAATAAGAGTTGTGCAAGTGACTGCTAAGTAAGATATGCGATTGTAGTTTAACAGTTTTATATGGACATTTAAGCTCTGGTTAAATATGCCTCTAAGGAATTTTTACACCACTGTGCGTAACTCTACACAAGTTACTCAGGACAGTATACTTGTTGTAACCAGCACATTACTGCTAAGTAATGCAGCTGTGTCAGCCAGCAGAGGGTCAGACATAAACTATACTGAATAAAAATAACAAACAGGAAAGGCAGAGCAGAGTAAGATGCTAAACTGTATTTAATTAAGCGCTTTTCTTTTTTTTCAATAATCATTTTTATTGTTTTTCAAAACCATTATACATTTCACACACTATTTACATTATGTACAATACTGCTTCCAATGTTTAGTTCCATTTTGAATTTCCACATTATACATTAAGAATAAATATCATATTAATCAAGTACAGGACAATAAAAAAAAAAATAAACATAAAAGCATCTACTATAGACAATTATGAACCAACTCAAGCCAATAATCTGTATTATTTCTACATTTTCTATCTAATCCAAGAATGTGTTAGTACACATACAGAATGTCCTAAAGGAAAGTGGATAGGAACCGCTAAGCCAAAATAATATTAAAGATTTGTTCCCAAATTTTTATACTGTTTATACTTTTCTTATTATTTCTAATTAACAATTTGTGCGCTAATATATGCTTGATCGCTAACAGCCTGAAATTTTGCCACGATGTCTGTGCTGGGTTCAACCAATTTGTGGCTATATATAATTTCATTAGTAAACTAATATTCATAATTACAATCTTTTTTGTTTTGTCCAAATTCTCCGGTGGAATATGTAAAATCAAAAATTCCCAGGTGAGTGTTGAGTTTTGGTAACCCATTTTTTGTAGCTGCAACTTTAATGAGTTCCATAATTTATAAATGCACTTGCAACTCCAGAACATGTGTAACAGGTCTGCTGTCTGATCTAAACACTGTGGACATTTAGGTGACTTTTTTGAATCAAATTTATGAAGTGTTAGATGGGTATAATACGCATTGTTAAATATCATCAATTGAGTAAAGACCAGTTTTTGAAGTGATACGGATTTCAATGTTAAGTTAAACGCCTCTACTATTTTACTATCATCTAGGGATGGCAATTTCTCTCTCCAGTATTTCGATAACAGAATATGATTATTATATTTTCTCTCTTTTACCATTTTATACGCTGAGGATATGTATTTTCTGTCTTGTTGCAATGCTTCCCACAGATGACGCGAAATAACTAGTTCCTCTTTTTTAATTTCAGAACTGTTAAAATAATTTATGGCCAGATCTTTTATCTGCCTCATTATAATTAAATAAGAAATGGGAAGATTCATCTCTTTTAAGATATCTTGTACCGCTACTCCTAAGAAGGGGTATAAATCACTTACAGTTAAATCCTTAATAAATGGAAATTTCTTTAAGTCTATCAGTTGATTACCAATAGTCATATTAGGATTCCCATGAAACGGTTGAAACATCATCATATATTTTAATAGGTTCAATGAGGCAAACAAAGTTTGTGTCGCCATTGCCCATATCTTGATATGCTCCATTAACTCATATTTACTCAATGTTCTTATATTCAAAAATGGTACGGCTTTAACATTAATTCCCGTTCCTTTTATATGTTTATAATTTAGCAGTACCCATTTGGGTATCCATTTTCTATTTTCCCTGTCCAAGTAAGACACCCTTAAAATCCTATTGGCCTGAATCACTGTATAATACATCTCAAAATCCGGTAAATCCAACCCCCCCCCCCCCTAGTTTTAGGAGCCATCAGTTTCTCATAAGATATTCTCGTTTTTCTGGGTTCCCACAGAAATTTCCCCAATCCTATCTGAAACTGCTTAAAAAAAGATTTTGTGATTTTAAGTTGTGCTTCTCTAAAAATATAAAGCATTCTGGGGAGAACGTTCATTTTTATTATCGCTGCTCTTGCCATCATCGGTAGCTTCAACTTACTCCATCTTTTCAAATCCATTGTTATTCGGTCTCCAGTTGCCTTAATATTGTTGATAAAAAATTCTCTATTTTCAGTTGAGAAGTCAATCCTCAAATATTTTATTCTTTCTTCTGTCCTTACTCATCCTATCAATGGTAGCATTGAAAAAGGTGTAGGTGTCTTTAGAGGGAATATTTTGTTTTTTTTAAAATTTAGTTTGTAATTAGAAATTCTTTCAAAGGTTTGTATTGCTGTTAGTATTTTTTCCGTATCTGACACCGGTGTGGTACTGTATATATTTAGATCGTCTGCAAAAGCGGCCATCCTAACCTTTATCCCAAGAAGTACAGGAAAGTTATAAAAAACATTTTGTTTCATATGAAGAAATAAAGGTTCCAAATACAGATTGAACAGTATGGGAGATAATGGACAACCCTGTCGAGTTCCATTTTTAATTTGAATCCTTTTGGAGCATTCATGACTTATAGATAAACTAGTGTATGCATTCTTGTATAAGTTTCGTAACGTAGAAATAAAGACCTAAGGTATATTGAAATATGATAATATTTTAAATAAATATGCCAAATTAACTCTATCGAATGCTTTTTGAGCATCAATTATTAAAGCATATATGTTCATATTTTTATACTTCGCATAAGATGTTAATGTGTGAAGAGTTAATGTATTGTCTGTAGTCTGTCTCCCATCTATAAACCCCGCCTGTTCTTCTGATATTATCAAATTTATTATTTTTTTTAATCTACTAGCTAGAATAGATGTCATGATTTTCATATCAATATTCAACAGTGATATGGGCCTGTAATTGTCTGGATTTTTGGGATCACTATTCTCTTTCAATATCAGAATTGTTCTTGAAGCATTAAAATGAAGATCATTGCTGCCATTCAAAATGATATAATTAAAAGTCTGTGAAAGTACGGTGCTCAGAATCCCACTAAAAGATTTATAAAATTCGGAGGTCATACCATCTGGTCCTGGGGCTTTATGGGGCTTTAATTTCTTAATTGCCTCTAAAACTTCCTCGACTGTAATCAATGCAGTTAATTCTCCATGAGAATCCTTGTCAATATTGGGAAAATTTATTTTCTGTAAGAACTCTTTTCTCTCTTTATCATGCACGTGAGTTTGTTGCTCACCATATATCTGATTAAAAATTGATTCAAAAATCTTCATGATATCTGACTTATCAGTATATAACGTATTGTTATGATTTATTTCAGTAATTAATCGTGTCGATTTCGTCTGATTAATAATACGGGCTAATGCTTTCGAGGGAGTTTGAATGTGATTTGCATATTTAACTAAACTTCTTTGTTCATACAGTGTCAATTTTCTGTTGTGTATAAGAAACAGCTCTTTCTGACATCTTAACAACTCATTTTCTGTTTGTTCAGTGTAGTTCCTCATCAGCTCCTGGTCCAATAATTGTATTTTGGTTTCCAAATCCAGTTGTTCTTTATTTTGCAGTTTTTTATAATATGTGGCTTTCTGAATAAATAATCCTCTTAACAAAGTTTTAGTTGTGGCCCATTCTATATCTAATGGATGTTCATTACGGGGAATATTGTATACTAATTGTTTAAGTATCTCCTTAACTTCCTGTACTATATCTTCTTTGGTCAATAGGTATGGGTTTAAGGACCAATTATATCCACAGTGATTTTTAGTTTTCAAAATATCGGTATTTAAAGTTAAAGTTATCTTAGAATGGTCTGAGAACTGTCTAGCTTGATTAGAAACCCTAGGGTCAAGTGAAATGAACACTTTTGGAATTAAAAAAAAATCAATTCTCGACCACATTTTATGGCAGCTAGAATAGAAAGTAAAGTTTTCTGCCTTTGCTTGTATGTGTTTGTGTTTAAAAGGGTCATACAGTTTGAAATCCGTTCTCAGTTCTTTCAATGCTACCATTGCCTGCTTATTAAAAGCTGTAGAAGCTCCCAACTTATCAATTTTAGAATCTTGGTATGTATTCCAATCCCCCCCCATCACTATGTAACAATTGTTATATGACTGTAGAATAGAGTAAATTGAAGCTATAAAATAATGTTGGTTCACATTGGGGGCATAAACACATATAAGTACTATCGGCTTATCCAAACTTTCAGATTTGAGAACCACCAAACACCATCTGCCTTCTTTGTCTATTTTGTCCTCCAAAATTTCTCCTTGAAAATGATTCTTGATTATAATTGCCACCCCAGCACTATTCGTAGTCCCTTCCGCCATTACAACCTTCCTAATCCATTTCTTGTCCTTCATTGTTTCCCACTGGTCATTAGTCAAATGTGTTTCTTGTAATAGAATAAAACCTGCTGTTGATTTAAAAAACAGATGCAGAAACAGCTTTCTTTTTTTCATGTTCTGGAGTCCTTCAACGTTCCAGGAATCTATTATCCACATTCTAAACTATGAAATAATGAATAATGGTATCTATTTTTTGTTTTCCACCTTAAATTGACAAGTGTTGGTATTTCGTGAAATTTTTGGAAGAAAAACTGCCATCCCATCCCTACCCAGTGCCTATCCACTATTCCTCCGGACCAGGATGAACATAGGTTTTTCACATTGGATAAAATTCCCCACATAGCTAATCTACTAATTCTATTAACTAACAATAAAATATCATGCAAAAAACCTACACCAACTATATCTACGTCTACAAAGCCTAACCCAGACATTCCCTACTAAACACCGCACTCAAGTAACTACAGCTCTGTACATTTCCCCAATATTCATGTAAACTAATTGTACCTGACATGTCAAATAATTCACTTTTATCAAACTTTAAATTCAGCAATAATATATTAGCATTGTAATTACTTGTTCTAAAACCTTTTAACTAACAGTTCACCTAATAAGCACACAGTTGTTATACATTTGTTTAAAACAAGCCATTATTTAGGTCAGCTATTTATCTTCAAAACAATCCTACAATATTGCATTTTAATTTTTATAGATCATTACAGTTAAACATCACCTATAATACACATTTACTACTTCTGTTTGCTGATTATGCTATTTTTTTTTTCTAAACTGATCAAAATTAAAAGATACTTATTTATTCACTAGACAGAACACAGTAAATTAGAAGACAAGCATGAAAAGGAAAAAAAATAACAAAAAATAGACTGCATTACCTGGATTTACCACTAAACCATAGAATCTTATACTGCAACAGCCAAACCATACATTTTTATCTTTACCTGACACACTTTACCTCATTGATCGTCTTACAGTAATTTTAGCATCAAATAAGTCCCAAAAAGCTTAATTTTCGATTCACAGCAGCTCTTCTTTCTTCCCAGCAGTTGCAGCAGTCCAGGCAGTTCATTTTTCAAATCTTCGCGCTCGCGACGGGGGAACCAATTCTTCGAACGGACCTCTCAGCTGCACCACGCTCAAAACGGTCCCCCTGCTTCCTTTACCTTGTTTCCTGTTGCCTCGTGGGTCAGAAGCGCTCGTTGGAGCCATAAAACTTTGTGGAATCTTTGTGTTTCAGCTAGGAAGACGAGATTAAAAGATAAAACGGAGAATTACCAGGCCTACTGAAGAAAGAAGAACACACAAAGGATTTTGAAGCCTCGGATCCTCGTAAATGAAGTCTTCCATTCACTCTAATGCAGGAAGAAGCCAGGATGGACTGTTCAATTTTCAGATGGTGGCAAAGCCTTAAAAAGCTTCAAAAAGGTAGGTCTGGCTTCTTTTTTTGTATTTACAGTGTATTTAATGCCATCAAGAATAAAAATTAAACTGTTAGGATATTTCATTTGAAATCTAATATTTTTGTCAATTAGAAACTTACAGTATGGAGCCAGCATTTGTCTAGACTGCCTTATTTGTGTTGGTAAATCCTGTGTTATAGAAACTTTATAACTTTGCCACATTATAGATCCACCAGATTTTTTTATGGTTAGAAGTATTTTATTCACATCCTGGAAGTTTAGTATTTTGACATACACAGGTCTTGGTATATTTGAAGCTTGGGAATCCCTGTAAGCTCTATGTGCTCTTTCGATGGCAATTTGCTGAACAACCACAGAGTCCTTAAGTAATGTTTCAAATATTTGTATGATAGAAGTGGTCAGATCATTATATTGGATTGATTCTGGGATCCCTCTGATGATTATGTTGTTGCGTCTTGATCTTGTTTCCAGGTCCAGAATTTTGTTTTGCATCGTTTGAATATCAGCCTCATGTGATTCAGATCTTTTAGTGAGCAATGTTATATTGTCTTCATTTGCTGCTATTCTGGTTTCCGCTTTCTCCATTCTTGTTAGAATTCGATTACATGTCTCACTAAATGTTTGTGTTTGGGATGTTAGGTCTTTTAAGGCATCTTGTATAGGTAATAATGCAGACTTAATTTCTTCCATCGTAACCTGTTGATCAGATTTTGTTGATGCCCCTGTTTTTGCAGTCTCTTGCTGTTTAAATGTGTTCTGTCTCTTAAATATGGATTCCTTCTCTGGAGACTGTAATGCTGACAGTTTAGTTTTAGTAGTTGTAGTGTCCATATTTTTATCTTCTTTTGACATTTTGAAATGCTGCAGATAGAGATAATTGCCAAGTAAAAGTTTCAGTAATGAGGTAGTTCAGTCTTTTGTTTGGTGCTCTGTTCAGAATCAACCAAGCAATCAGTTCCAATCCTGTTGTCACCAAGTATTTTTTTTCAACTTTTTTTCCTCGATAAGATCGCTGACTTCTAGTAGTTTATTAATTGCTGTCAATTAGTTGATTAACTCCAAATGTACATCCGCAGGGTTGATTTTTGTCTCTGGTCTTTGGAGAGCTGAAGTACTGCAGTGCTTATAGAATGGCGGCCATCTTTGAATAAATTAATTAAGCGCTTTTCATTTGCTGTATAAATGTAAACTTCTTCAGATAAAATACAAAAAATTTTGTTGTTGTTGAGTCTTTCAGCTATTCCCAGTTAGGGGTCGCCACAGCGGAACTCTGGTCTGCTAATGATTGGCAGTAGATTTTTACGTGCTGAGTTGCCAGCCCTGACGCACAACCTTCAACAAAGGTACGCCCATTTATGCATATATCCACCGCAGCACCACCACCGCAATACAAAAAATGTAAAATGTCTTATTTAAAGATTAAAAACCAGAAGTCATGTGACAAACAACTCCAATCATAAGCTACTAATTACTTAAGAAATTCCCTCTCTTACGGACAAGTTGTCACGGTAACTTGATACACATTGATACATTCTAATAAATATAGCTCCTACAGAACTTATTAGCACTAACAATTTTCTAATAAAAATCAGCATATAGATATTTCACAATAACATATATACAACATATTCAATCTGATAATAAAAGTAACTGGGAATAAAACTTCCAAAATAATATAAAATAAAATTATATACTTGATTATATTTAATAACATTTAATAATATTTAATAAACTACCCTCATCTTTGTAAGCTCTTTAGCTTCAAAATACAACTTATAGAGCAAGTTTCATTTATGCCTGGAAAATTGTATGCAACTTGTCCCTAAGAGAGGGAGTTTCTCAAGTAATTAGTGGCTTATGATTGGAGTTGTTTGTCACATGACTTCTGATTTTTATCTTTAAATAAGGTATTCTACATTTTTTGTATTTTATCTGAAAAAGTTTACGTTTATACAGCAAACAAAAAGCGCTTAATAAAATACAGTTTAGCATCTTACTTGGCTCTGCCTTACCTGTTTGTTATTTTTATTTAGTTTGTGTGGCTGTCAGTGTTTCTTTAGTTTTTTATAAACTATACTGAAACAGTATATCACTTCCCCAACAATCAGATGCATGTAGTGTTTAAGTTCCTGCAAACTGTTTTTGACAGAGAGAAAACTGAAAATGATAATACTGCATGGACTGCTGTGATTATGCTGAAAAAATAGTCAAATTACATCCAGATTCAGAGCTGCTACAGCACGAGACCTGACTTTAACAATGCTTAGAGGGGTGCTAAGCCATTGTTAATCACCCCCTAGAGGCTGTTAAGGTCGGGTCTGTACTAAAATTAGACCACGCTGACCAGTAATCAGTAGCAGTAGGACAAAAAACGTCTTTGTTTCAACTGCCATTTCAGCCTGCTGTCAGCTAAAGCACACAAACTACTTTTGGGTACAACTACTACCATTATACAGGGAATATGTAAGGAAGTCCACAAGTCACCCACTGTTTTACCAACTTTCAAAGCTGGCACAACGCATCATTTTTTTTAACTTCCCTTTGTGTAATTTCTAGTACCTGGAAAGATAAATCTCCATGCACTACAAAGAATTATGAGCAGGTCAGTGGATCGTAACTACATATTATGCGTTCTCAACAGGGATGGCAAGATTCATGTTTCGGAATCATAATGAAAGAGTTACAATATGTGACCTGCTCATAATCCTCTGTGATACATACAGTTTTTTATATTTTGTTTGTTTACCTGATCAAGAGACATTTTTCAGCTGTACAATCGATTCTGGTATTCATTGAAAAGGAACACAACAAGAGCAGTCCAATTTCAAGGCCTGGACCAAGTATATCTATTAACCATATCTCCTGGTCTGGTGCCTTCGCTTACAGCTAGTGCATTACACACACATACAACATTTAGTGGTACTGAATGTTCCACGTACACAATGTATAGTCATGTTACCATATCTCCTTGTCTGGTACCTTCGCTCACAGCTAGTTAATTACACACACGTACAGCATTTGGTGGTACCGAATGTTCCACATACACAATATATAGTCATGTTACCATATCTCCTTATCTGGTACCTTTACTTACAGCTAGTGCATTACATACACGTACAACATTTGGTGATACTGAATGTTCCACGTACACGATATATAGTCATGTTACCATATCTCCTTGTCTGGTACCTATACTTACAGCTAGTGCATTACATACATGTACAAAATTTGGTGGTACCAAATGTTCCATGTACACAATATATAGTCATGTTATGTTTTTGGTATAAGCTTCTGACTGCCCACTCACTGCTATTAAGCAATTCATTAATTGTAATTCACTAATACAGCTCTCCTCTATTGATAAAGTTAGTAAAGTACATTTGCAGGGAGAATAAATACATTTACATTTATTTATTCATTTATTTACTGTATTATATATTTATGTATTTATTTTAGTTCCCCCCTCATGCCAGGCCATCAAGCCCTTTGCTTTGCCTTTCTTTATTATTTGACTCATTCATTCCTACAATGGAAGGCTCGGAGCACACTGACAGCTGGGGTCAAAGTGTGCCCGGGGTGAGCTGGGATGTCTGATTGATTTGGATTTATTTCTTATGCCCTACCATCTCCCTGTCCATGTAGTGATATTAATGTGGTGTTGTCTGGTCCCATTCTTCTTCTTTTTTTTTTTCATCAGGGTTGGAAACACAAATTCTACCTTAGGCTGTATGCTTTACCTCTTGCCAGAAATATCATTCATCCCCAAGGGATAGATTGTTAGCTTGCAAAATTGCCAATAAATGTTTGAGTTATTTATCTGCATCTTGGGTACCTACAGTTCAGTATATGACTTACTCATAAGCAATTTTGTGAAATTTTTCTACACTCTATATACTTTGAAATATACTAAAGTATGTTGACTTGGGCCTAAACCTTCCTCATTCCAATCCCCTAGTTATCTTTCCATCACTATTTGCTTAATGGCTGTTTCTGGTCTTACTTTCATATCCCTAATTCACATCATAAAAGGGTATATGAGCAGACAATATCTTAACATATAATCCTAGTCCATTTGTTCTTCTGATATAATGTACATTTCACAGTCCTCCTATCAGTATTACGCACCTGTCATTTGTTTGATTGAAATGATACCACAATCACCACTCTAAATCCCTCAAGAAAGCAGTATGCCATCATGGCACTATGTCATCCTCAAAATAAAGCAACTTATTCTGTCACCATTATCCCCACAGTAAGTCACTCTTATCTCCATAGTAAGTCACTATTATCTCCATAGTATGTCACTGTTATCCCCACAGTAAGTCACTATTATCTCCACAGTAAATCACTATTATCTCCATAGTATGTCACTGTTATCCCCACAGTAAGTCACTATTATCTCCATAGTAAGTCACTATTATCTCCATAGTATGTCACTGTTATCCCCACAGTAAGTCACTATTATCTCCACAGTAAGTCACTATTATCTCCATAGTATGTCACTGTTATCCCCACAGTAAGTCACTATTATCTCCATAGTATGTCACTGTTATCCCCACAGTAAGTCACTATTATCTCCATAGTAAGTCACTATTATCTCCATAGTATGTCACTGTTATCCCCACAGTAAGTCACTCTTATCTCCATACTGTCACTATTATCCCCATAGTAAGTCACTGTTATCCCCATCTCTGTCTCATATTGCCTACTTAGAGGCAATCTCTGCTTGACTTACAGATCCATATCTGACCTAGCTCTGTTAGAAATGCTACATCTAAAGAAATCGCAATCCCTGTGCACCACATGCTCCAGAGACCTCAACATCATTACCACAATCAACAGAACATGCTGGAGGGACAGGTTCATAACTCAGAGACTGGCCATGCTATTGAACACACTCCCATACATGTCAAACAGAGCACCTCACTGGCCCTCTTCAAGAGAAATCTTGATGAATGGATGGGAAACAGAAAATTCACCCCGGGGATCACTCCAGTGACGCTACTCGACAGAGGCACTAGGAACTAAAATCAGGTGGCATGATGCCAGGGTAATCCTATGGGCTAGGCTTGTAAAGGCTCTAGGGTCATTAGCCTAGTACACACCTATGAACCTATAGTCAGTCACAGTAAGTCACTATTATCCCCACAGTAAGTCACTCTTATCAACATAGTAAGTCGCTACTATTTTCATAGTAAGTCACCATTATCCCATATCTGTCTGCTGGACAAAGCAAACTGCAATAGCAGTGTTTAGCTTCATTAGAATAAATCCATGTCACGCAGGCTTCACTCACCTAATAAGCTGATCAGCCTGATGAACAAACTGCATAAAACCGTAGCCCCATTACTATTCTGCAGGTGGTGTTTGTAGCAAAGTATATGTAAACACTTACTGGCATTCATCATATTAATTGTATATATATTCATTAATAGTCATCAAGGGATACTACTGGTTCATAATTTTAATAGTAGTTCTTATTTGTTTATATATTGTTTTGTTGAACTATGTGTTGCTCTTGTGCAGAAGCCAGGACAAAAAAAACTTCCCTTTGATGCCATTATAACATTCTACAAAGAGAAAACAATCTACATATTTAAATGAGGAGCTTTTGAGTCTATTCATTGAATAGTTATAAATGTTCATTGTTACTAACCATTAAATTAACATTAATGTTAAATGCAGAAATTAGGAATATTCTGCATTGCGATGGCAGTTAATAAAAATGATACATTCACTTGAATAACTAACACATTAATATTTTGCATTTTTGTTACACCTTATTCACACTAAGTGTTTGCTACTGTTCTTGATAAAAAACTTGAAATCTCATATGATATCTCAGTTTAATTTTAATGGTCTCCTACATGTTTGCTGCAAATGGGTTTGTGCCCTACCCCTTTCTAGTCTTACTGAATAAGAAGGATCTCCCCACTAAATGAATCTTTATTAGGCCTCATGAAATCAGTTGCAGTTTGACCTTAGCCCGTATAATTCTTGGTGAAGCTAAGAAATGTAATAATGTCAGGATGAGGTAAGGCCGCTGGGTTTGGTCATTTGTAAAAGAGAGCTGTTTGCTTTTTCCATTATGTAAGTGGATGCTTGTTGCAAGGGTCTAAAGATTTCAGTTTAGAAGTTTTGGAAAAAAAAAGTTATAATAGCCTATCCATTCTCATCAATCAAATATTTATAGAGTTATTTTTTCATAAGTGATGTTTTATGTCTTCATTTTTTCATCAGTTTTTATTTAGTGGCATAGAGGGATAAATCCCTGACTAGGTCCCAGGAGATGATAGCTTGATTAGTCACTCACACATCCTGGGGTAGGGGGTGGCTCTGTCTCAGCACCTGGCTGTCAGCTCACATATCCTGGGGTAGGGAGTTAGCTCTGTCTCAGCACCTGGCTGCCAGCTCACACATCCTGGGGTGGGGGGTGTTGGCTCTGTCTCAGCACCTGGCTGCCAGCTCACACATCCTGGGGTGGGGGGTGGCTCTGTCTCAGCACCTGGATGCCAGCACACACATCCTGGGGTGGGGGGGTGGCTCTGTCTCAGCACCTGGCTGTCAGCTCACACATCCTGGGGTAGGGAGTTAGCTCTGTCTCAGCACCTGGCTGCCAGCTCACACATCCTGGGGTGTAGGGGTGTTGGCTCTGTCTCAGCACCTGGCTGCCAGCTCACACATCCTGGGGTGGGGGTGGTGGCTCTGTTTCAGCACCTGGCTGCCAGCTCACACATCTTGGGGTAGGGAGTTAGCTCTGTCTCAGCACCTGGCTGCCAGCTCACACCTCCTAGAATAGGGGGATGGCTCTGTCTTAGCAACTGGCTGCCAGCTCACACATCCTATGGTAGGGGGATGGCTCTGTCTCAGCACCTGGCTGCCAGCTCACACCTCCTAGGGTACGGGGATGGCTCTGTCTCAGCACCTGGCTGCCAGCTCACACATCCTAGGGTAGGGGGATGGCTCTGTCTCAGCACCTGGCTGCCAGCTCACACTTCCTAGGGTAGGGGGAATGGCTCTGTCTCAGCACCTGGCTGTCAGCTCACACATCCTAAGGTAGGGGGGTGGCTCTGTCTCAGCAATTGGCTGACACCTAGTTGGAATTCTAGGTATTTCACCTAAGGACCATGAACTCATTAGCACATGCTGACAATGTGCAGTTACACGTAGCCAAGGGAGTTTGCAGAGGCACACTTCTTGTGGTAGGCAGCAGTACTAGAACATGAAGATTTACCACAAAGGAGTGGGAGGGTCCACTAAGGTTTTGGTAGATTGCTTTACTGAACCAGAAAGGTGCCCAATGCCCTGAAGCAGACCTCTTGCTGATGGGGAATGAATGGGCTGACTGGACTACCTGGTGAAGAATGACTGGGCCGTAGGGATGTTGTCTAGCCCAGGGCATACTTGGCTCTTACCCATGGAATAAATAGGCTGATTGGGGTTTGGTAGGGAAGCCTTCGGGCTTGTTTTGTGGGGGAAATAATATTTATTCTGTTTTGCTGTCCAATGTGTTCATCCTCAACTTTTACAGAAACATTTCCTAATCCCTGGATTTTATTATGTATTCAAAAAACTTATACTTTTAATCCCAACACAACACTGCCTGTGACATATCACATATTTCTGTGCTGATGGTTGATATGAAGCCATTGAGTCCAGCCAGTAATAAAATAGTCTCTTTTTATAATTCTGGTAAGATTTAGTCAGAATTCTGCACTGTTGTTGTTACTTTGTCTATTTGGTGCCATTTTTTTCTGCAGTAGGTGGTGGTGAGTGCAAAAACAGAGCCTGGGACATCTTAATGGAAGATTTGTTTATTTATTTTTTCTTGACTGGATTTTTCCCACTAGGGCACTGGCTTGTTCTCAGGGCAGAACCAAAGTGGCAATCATACTGAATAGGGAAAATTTTGCTATCATGGAAATTCCCCTGTTCATTTCAATAAGTGCCATGGGATCTTTTACCTCCACCTGAGATACCACCATCATAGGCAGATGGGACCTCAGTTTAAAATCCCACCTCTTTCTGTTCAACCACCATAGTACTGATGTTACAAATTGTCCCTCAGTCATCCTGTTTTTCCATTTCTGTCCTGCCGTGTTTCCGCTCCCTGACATTTCCCTCGACTGCTATCTCTGTCTTAACATTGACATCATCTTGCAGCCTATAAAAGCAGACCTTTACTGATATTTACAGCAATGCATCATGTCTGTCTGAATGTCATCAGGGATTTACTCACACTTGGTAAGATTTGTCCATGAGGGTGAAGCTTGAGTGACCCATCTTCAAGCAAAGTACAAGTGCTAGCACAGCCAGAGCCCAAACATGGCTACATGTTGCTAATGTATACCCCAAACATGGCTACATATTGCTAATTTGTATAATGCATTATGTTCTGTATGCAGGATATGCAGTCCATATTCTGACTTTCACTGTAACTCCTAATGTAATATGCAAAGTTCTTAACTTTTTAACACTGCAAGTTCACTTAACAGATACCACAAATTAACTTATGCAAACATTGGTCAACAACTAGAGGATGCCTACTGAAGACCACTGTGTCAGTACCGCTTAACTCACTGAGCCTAGAGCAGTACAGTTTGTCACTTTCAAAAGTCTTTGATGCCAGGAAAGTGTTTGCATACATAGAGTTGTTTTCAAAAGTTGTGTTTTGAAAACATACCTAACATGATTTATAACATACCTAAAACAATGTGAGTTTGAAAAAATGAGAAACAGGAAAACATTTCCCAGACTTTGACATATACACTAGTTTTACTGTCAGAGTTGTATCTGGTCATGGTAATTTTATATTGCAACTTTATGACAGAAAACTCTTTATTAAATTATTACTATTATGTCTAAAATGTTATGCCTATGTAATTGTGCAGTACAGACACATGGACAAGGATTCATGGTTGCAAAGAATGCAAGATAAGTGTAAGCTGTCTTGCATACTTCACAATATTATTCTGATTCACTGAAACCCCAACCCTAGTGCACAGAATTATTATGAAGCATTCTAGACAGCGAAGTTCAGAGTACCATATGTGAGTGTGCTACTCTGTGGAAGGTGCTATATAATTGACTTTCTTGGCACACTGCCCAGTTATATTAATTGGCAGTGTGAAGTTCATAGACACCTAAACCTAAAGTGATAGATGTGGCTGAGTTCCAAATGTGATAATTGGGCCTTTGGTGCACCCCTATGTTTTCCAGTGGTGGGAATCTTTATAGGGTGAATAAAAGCTGCTAAACCCTCTATAGGTAGCTGATGGAGACAACTCATGCTTTGCATGGATGTGAATAAGAGTGTATGCAGCTCATTTTTAGTGAGTGTCTCAGTGTGTGTGTGTGTGTGTGTGTGTGTGTGTGTGTGTGTGTGTGTGTGTGTGTGTGTGTGTGCTTGAGCAGTGGTACAGTCTGTGAGTGAGTCATTCAAAGTCTGTACATGAATGGCTACTAACAGTGCTGGTGTGTGTGCTTGTATGGGGAGCATAGGTTTAGAATGATACAATCTTATCATCTAACCCTATCATTGATAATTGGAAAAATTGTGGCATGAATGGTTAAGCTTAAATAGGCTCTAGGTCCATTAATCTAGCAACCTCCTACGATCCTAGGATATTTTATTTTAAATTGCGCAATAAACCAGTTTTTGTGCTTTCTGCTTTCACCTTCTGCAAAAGGATTTTCAACTCTTCCTCAGTTTCAGCCATCAGAGAGGTATTATAGGCATATCTGAGATTGCTAATATTTTACAGGCAATTTTAATAAAAACATGTGATTCATGTAACCCAACATTTCACATGATATATAAATAAGCATGTAAATATGAATACACATGTAAATCCAACACACTGCCTTGTGACACTCCTTTCTCATAGGTTCATAGATTAGTACTAAGCTAACTACGAGCCATTTTAAGCCTAGCCAATTATCAGTTGTGAGACTCAAACCCTCCACCTTGTGTTTGTAAGGCAAACACCTTAACCATTAGGTCACCCTCCCAACCCAATCATAAAACAGTAATTTATTTCATATTCAGTTCTAACTGCTGCTTCTAGATTATTCATGAAACAAATAAGGTGACCCAATAGCCCTATTTCTGTAAGGACTTACCACTTTTTAATTTGGTCTACACAAAGACTTTACAGTAGCCAATACAACAGAAATAAATACTTAATTCCCTTCCTTTTTTTTCTGTTTTCCAGCAAATGCTGGCTATTTGATCTCTGGTGCCACGGTCCTTTCAAAAAATAGTTTTCACATCTGGAAATTCTCAGTCCGTATATTGCTGGAGTCCTACCTTGTCTAACATCAGCATTTCCTTTTCAGCATGAAAAATAAATGCAACTACTCAACAATTTTAACACTCCTTTTAGTGTCTGTCTATAAATTGACCTTTTCCAATACAATGGCTAGTGTTATATTTGCCAAATTTGCTGGTAAATTATGAGTAACACAGCAGCAGAAAATGTTGCAGGATTTTAAGCAATTTAGCTGGAATTCCATCATCACCTGGAGCTGTATTACTACCAAGGCTTCCTAGGGGCATTTAACTTCACTATCCACGACATCTGGTTATGGATCAGAGGAAGTACTTATTTATTTTATTTTATTTTACATTTGTTAACCGGGGGTGTCTGACTGAGCCGAAAAGGCCCCTTTTCAGCAGAGGCCCGGGGAGAAAAGCTCCACAAAGAAAAATTACAGATACATTTAGTTAGACATGATCAGTATACACACAATTACAAAAGACATGTTTTTACAGAGGTATGCAGCACATCAACAGTTACAGTGGAGAGAACAAACAAAAAAAATATTAATTTAAAAATAAAGGTAATTAATAGATTTGTGGTGTACAGCTGAAATTTGGAACATAGGTAGAATACATACATAGTACACAGGTACAGTACATACATTGTAGATTAGCCAGTGTTTGTGAGTAAGATTGAAAACTATTATCAAGTACTCTAGATTTAGTATGTATACCTTATCCACTTTCACTAGCCTGGGGAGCAATCATGGCACTGCCAACTTTGCTTGAGATGTTGCCTGATGAGGTCTTTAAAGGAGGCTTTGGATGATGTGTTTTGAATGCTAGAGGGGCAGAGTTCCATTTCTTAGCCAATGAACTACTATATAGCACATCTCCAAAGCTATTGTAGCTGTTGGTGACTTCTAGTAGTAGTTTGCTTGATGATCTAAGAGGCCTTTTGGCTGAGTGATGTTGTACTAGGTTTTTGAGGAAAGGACACTTATTGGGGAGGTAATAGATAGAATGATAGAGGCAGAGCTGATTGTAAGTTAGGAGGTTGGGCAGTTCAAGCCAGTGGATCTGTCTCAAAGCAGTACAGTGATGAGTTCTATATGAGCAATTTGCAGCAAAGCGGGCAATTCTGTTATAGCAGGCTTCCATTTTGCTTAGTTCAGTTTTGTTGAGATTAGTCAGAATGGGAGATGCATAGAGTAGGGTGGATAGAAGTTGGGAGCGAGCAATGGCTGATCTTGTGTTGTTGGTAAGAAATGGTTTGATACGGTAGAGTGATCCCAGTTTGGCATGTACTTTTTTAATAGTTAAGTTGAGATGACTATCAAATTTTAGGTGGGAGTCTATGGTTATTCCCAATAGCTTAGCCTGTGCCACTGGAGCGATTGGAGTAGCAGTTGTGGAGTAGATAGTGAATTGACTGTTATCAGTGTTTTTGTTAGAACTGGTTATAATCATAAGCTGAGTTTTTTTTGGATTGAGGATAAGTTGGGCTTTGGTAAGGTAGTTTTCAACGTCAGAGAATGCTAGTTGAGTTGTTTGCAGGAGGGTGGGAATGTTTTGTGCAGCACAGATTAAGGTAGTGTCATCTGCATACTGAATTATAGATGCATGCTGTGTGGAGGTATGGAGATCATTTGTGAAGACTGTGAATAGTAGTGGTCCTAAGACAAAACCCTGTGGGACTCCTATAGTTATGGGCAGCCGAGAAGAGAGAGAATTTTCCTATTTCACAGCTTGGTACCTGTCAGTTAAGCAGCTTGGGAACCAGGTAAGAGTAGAATTTGATAGGTGATATTGGTTTAGTTTGTTTAGCAGGATTTGGTGTGAGACTGTGTCAAATGCTTTGGACATATCCAAAAAAAGAGTTGACACCTGTAGGCCTTCATTTTTGAGATGGTTTACTGTGTCTGTGAAGCAGAGGAGGGCTGTACTGGTACTATGGGAAGGTCTGAAACCATGCTGCGTAGGTGACTGGATGTTGCTGTCTAGGAAATAGTTTAGCATCTGGGTGGATGCATTTTTCTAGGATTTTGGCCGGGGGGGGGGGGGGAGCAATGGGTCTGTAGTTATTAGGTTCAGTGGAGGTCCCGCCTTTATGTATGGGTGTAACATAGGATATTTTCTAAAGTTTGGGCACATAGTTTTCAACAACTGATCTGTTTATGAGAGTGGAGACTGGGATAGCAATAGCATCTGCTGTGAGTTTCAAGAAATAGCTGGGGAGTAGGTCGGCTGCTGTTGATGAGGTTTTTAGTTTGGAGAGCATGCTTTTGATTGAAGTGGTGGAAACTGTTTTGTGGGTAAAGCTTGTATTAGTGTTATTTGTGTTGGGGGGATAGTGAGGAAGGAACCGTCCTGTGATACTAAGGATAGAATTGAGTTCACAAAGTGGGAGTTGAATTGTGTTTCGATGGGAACTTTAGTGTCAGAGGCGGTTGGTTTGGGGGTAGCCTTTTGGGTGGATTTTAGTAGCTGGTTTACATTTTTCAAAAATTTTTGGGGGTTGTGTTGGTATTTAGTTTGTAATGTTGTGTAGTAGGATTTTTTTATCCAGCCTAATGCATTTTTTGCATGATTGCTCAGTTCTTGGCACTTAGTTAAGCTTTGTGTTTCTTTGTTTTTTTGATAGTAAAGCCAGGCAGTGTCTCTGGACTTGAGGATTTGTTTGGTTTCTTTCCTGAGCCAGGGGTTTGCAGAGGTTATAACCTTAATTGTGGGTAATGGAGCGACAGTGTCTAGGTGTTGTAGAAATGTTTTGTTGAAATATGCTACAGCCTGGTCAAGTGGGAGGGTTTTTAGGGGGGGTCCAGTCACAGTTACAGAGTAAAGTGTTGAGGACCTCAGGAGAGAATTTTTTTGTGTTTCTAGTGGATATATAGTTAGTGGGTTTGCATATGCTTGCTTTACTATGTATAAAGTATATTATGTTGTGGTCACTTAAGGTGTCTGGGAGACTGCCTGTGTGAGGGTACAATGTGGGAGTTAGGACCCAGTCAAGGATGGATTCCCTTTTAGATTTTTTATCACATCTAGTTGGAATTTGGACTAGCTGCTGGTAGCCATGGAGATTTATTAGATTACTTGGTGGTTCTGATATACAGGTGAACCAATCTATGTTGAAGTTCCCCAGAATAAGGGATTCTTGTGAGTATGTGGAAGAACACCAGGATAATAAGTCTTCAAGGCTAGCAGGTGTATTACCAGGTGGAATATAGATCACAATTGTGGTGATGACCTTTTTAGGGTGAAGTTGTGAGATAAGTATGTCCCAGTTATTGGGGGAGGGGTGGGAGTTTGGTAATTGACAGACAGTTAAGTTGGACTTGTACAGTAAGGCAGTTCCACCCCCTTTATGAAGTGGTCTGTCTTGTCTAATGATATTGTAGCCGGTAAGGAGAACTTCTGAGTTAGCTATGTTTTTTTTGCCAGGTTTCTGTTAAAGCACCTATGTCTGGGGAGTAGTGTGCCATTGTGGCCTGGAGTTCAGGTATTTTATTTTTGATACTTCTAATATTAATATTTAGCATTTAAATATTGTTGGTTTTGCTGCTGTTGTTGATTTTCCCAAGGATGAAGATAGTGGGGGTGTTATGTTCTGACATTTGTGTTGGACAGGATGGATTTAGGCCTGGGTTGGGGGTGGATATCCCCACTTATGGTGAGCCTGCTGTTAAAATGGTGATACAGATGCTGGAGTTTGTATAATCATATGTAGCAGTAATGTTGCGGTTCGTTCCTGGCACCCTTCAGTGATATCTTCTGCTAGGTGTGTCCCGATATTTTCTTTCTCGTGGCCATTTTCCACTTCACTCGTTTCTGTTTATACTCCCTAGAATGCATTCAACCAAGGTGCAAGAAGTTTGACAGTGGATGTCTTTCTAACTTTGTCTGTCTTCTTTTGCTTGTTGTACACAGAAGTCATGCCCATTTTTAATTTGTGATTGTCTAAACGTGTATGTATTAACTAGAAAAAAAGCACTGCTATCTTTAGTGTTAAAATGGATAAGAAACCTACAACTAGAAAATGGAAAACCAAATGCAAAACATCAGTAAGAGAGGGAAAAAATGATTACAGAGATTAAAACTACAGGACTGAGAACTATTACAAATCAGAAACAGAACTCCACAGTAAAAAAAAATGTCTGTATGGGATTCTGTAATTGAAAATGAACCTGAAGAGGACATTGACACAGAACAAAGCCCCTGAGATGCATATCTATTTAATAAAGTAAAGTAGAGTAGTATCTGGCAGTTGGCTTAGAGGATTAAGAAGTTGTTAACAACCTGTTTCCTGTTGTCCCGTGGTGTAAGGTTTGATTTTGTCAGCCTCCATTGCCTAAATCTGTGACTCTGAACAAGTCACTTAATCATACACTGCTCCCGGGATGAATCTGAAAAAGGTCCATGGAGATCAATGCTCTCTCCTGGAAAACAAATACAAAATAAATAAAACAACACAAGGTGTGAAATCACTGGTTCAAATGTTAAGATGTGCAATATTGTGTTTGTATGCATGAATGATGTGTGTCTAGGAGGGAGATGGGGCTATCACACCTGCCTACTCCGCTAGACTAATTAGCAAATCCTGCAACATTTTTGGTGTGGAAAAAAATAAGAAAGACCACATTGGTCACGGGTAATACCAGACACCAAAGATATTCTATATAGCATGCTCTAAGGGCACTAAAAATTCAAATGCTAGACCCTCCCACCTCCCATACAGGATATTACTACTATGATCCACTACCACCCCCAATAGCCACAAGAGATGCTTCAAAATATGTGTTTGTTGAAAAAATATATGTAAAGTAAAATGGGGAGGGGGTCGAAGGTTGGATGCTTGATACAAAAGCAGCAACATTAACCCATTATGGTAATTACTCAGTTAGTGCAGTCATGCTTACTCTGTACAAAAATAAGTGCGAAACACTAATGTTTAGCACGATTCAGTGATTGCAGCAGTCTGTGAGTTATGAGGGAAGGGTATCTAGAAGAGGCAACAGGCACTGGGAAGCTTCAGTACAGAGCCGAGAGTACTACTACATGACATCAAGGAGAATATTTAAACTATTATTGGGGCTCAAGTAAAAAGTTAATAGAGCAAAAGATCTGTCATAGTATGCTAAAAGGAACCAAAACCTAATGTTTGTTATTCATTCTGACTGCAAGGATCCATAATTTATGAGGGCAGAGACAAAACAATACAAAGACAAAGCTGTGATGTTCTGTCAACTCAGAGACAAGTAAGAGGTCTGTGTTGTGTGACAGTGTGTGTGTGTGTGTGTGTGTGTGTGTGTGTGTGTGTGTGTGTGTGTGTGTGTGTGTGTGTGTGTGAAGTGAATGTGGGGGTGTCTGTGCCTACACAGGCTGTCCATTGTAAACTACTGGAAGAAAATGCTGATAAACACTAATGGTAGTTAAGAGGGATTTAGAGGCATGCAAATTAGCTGATAATGAAGTCTTTCCTCATTGTGGCTAACGTGTCTCTGACTCTCAAATCTCTGCACTGTGTAAACAGCTCCTTTTTATGGCAGCTCTTATGGCTAATGTGTCTCTGACTCTCAAATCTCTGCACTGTGTAAACAGCTCCTTTTTATGGCAGCTCTTATGGCTAATGTGTCTCTGACTCTCAAATCACTGCACTGTCTAAACATCGCCTTTTTATGGCAGCTCTTATCACCAGTGCTAAGGCTGTTTTGAATCTCTGGGACAGTCTTACATCGTATTCCCTTATTACTCCAAATTCTGGTGTGTTCAGAAAATCCTATCATTCTTCTTCTTTCGGCTTTTCCTGGTCGGATAGGGGTCGCCACAGCAGATCACCTGTCCGCTCATGATTGGCAGTGGAGTTTTAATATCATAGCAAATATCAGAACTTGGTATTCTGAAAATAATCTAATATTATTCATACAGATGTTATGGATGACACTGATGTGATGTGGCAAATACATGTTTTATTTTTCTTAAGAATGAATGAACTTCTGTTCTACACAGTTTTGTATGTGGGAAAAAGGAGTCATACCAGGATAGTACAGAAAATTACATAAATTCACTTTGAAGAGTTCATTTTATAAAAAGAAGCTCTGCGTTAGGATCATTCATGTTGTGTATGAACTAGAGAACTCTGGAATGTGTGTGGCTACTGTACTAGAACATGACAATTACCTAACTGGATGCTATTAAACAGAATGTATTACAGTGAAAATGTAATATTTATTGCTGGAGATTATTTACAAAAATGCAGATGAACTAAAACTTCTATTAGAACACAACAATTTAAAACTCCCCAGGTTCTTAGCTTTATTAAATGAAAACTTTAAAATTAGGTAAATAACCAAAGACTTGCAGAACAAAGGACAGCTAAAGTAAAACAACAAACAGTGCGCGTGCGCGTGCATACACACACACACACACACACACACACACACACACACACACACACACACACACACACACACACACACACACGCACACACATACAAATATATAATAATCAAATACAAAGAAAAGTATCTCCAGGAATTACAGGTTTCTAAATGGGGAGTGTTTGTTCAAACAGAGCTAAATTTCAGTTATGCTCTGTGGAAATAAACTAAACAAGTTAGCATACTTGTATAGTGAATTCAAAAAGGTATTAGGAATACCTATATAGATTTTATATGAATGTTTAAATTTGTGATAGCAAATTTGGTGTGATAAACTGACGACATTAACTGTGAAATAAGGTCAGCTGGCAGTATAGGATATGATACATAGAACTCCACTCCTCTGACTCATTTCATTTCTTTACAACATAATAGGGTAGTCTGTGCTTAACCATGTGAGTTTTATCAGCCTTAGCATCATTCATTTATTTATTGACATTTGTTTACTGGGAACTTCTGACTGGGTTTGTTATCCATTTTCAAAAGATGCTTGGGATACAAACTTATATGACTGAACAATATTTTTAGTGGGTTGTGAGAGTGGCTTAATGGCTAAGGTGTTTGCCTTGGTTTGAGTCTCATAAGGGATAATTGCCTAGGCTTAAAATAGCTCGCAAGGGCAGTTAGCTTTGTATTGACCTATGAACATAATGCACTAACACTGGTTAAGAACAAAGTATACAGTATAATAAACAGAGATAAAATGTACAGTAAGCTTTGGAGTAAATATAAAGTTTATATTTTGATGTGATAAGTTTTAGAACTTGAAGAGACTCAGAAAAGAGAGTCAGGAAGAAATAAAGTAGGAAGGTGAGAAGGGAAATGTCAGGTTTGGAAGAGTGAGAAGGAAAGGTTAAGAGTGTAAGAAGGTAGGTAAAGTTGGTGGGGATGGTTTAACCTCATGAAGAGCAACAAAAGAGCCAAGTTTTTGCTATGAAGTCCTTTAAAGTGACTGGAAGTAAAGTACTGACCTGATGGATACAGGTATAGATTTCCAGGATTTGGTAACATAGTGGTTTGTGGATGAAAAGTTATTTTTGATCATTGGAATGAAGAGCTCAGTTAGGCTTGTAGTTAGTGAGAAAAGTGCTTAGTATGGGACAAGTAGAACGGTAATGAACAATTTTATAGCTGGTGAGTAGGTGCAAGTATGTTAGAGGTTGGGGTAGTTCAATCCATCTTTGAATTTTGCGGGACATATAGTGGTGGTGGTTTGAAAAGGAGTATTTGCTACAAATTTTGCTAATTTAGTGTAGCATTGTTCAAGTTTTACTTTTTGTGATACCTGGAGGTTTGTATGTATATGAGCACCATAGAGAAGTCAATGGAGTCGGTCAACAGTAGCTATAGTACTTTTGGTTGTATTGATAAGGAAATGTTTGGCTCTTGTAAGGCATGTCTAGTTTGCGTTGAGTTTTTGTATCAAGTTTTGAATATGCAGGTCAAATTTAAGATTGCCATTAATTAGCATTCCTAATTATTTGGTATGAGAGGTGACCTTAATGATAGTATTGTTGAGCGAGAGAAATTTTTCATGAATGATGGATTTGGAAAAGAAAAATAGTAATTTGGTTTTCTTGGGTTGAGCATGAGTTTAGAGTTAAGAGGCCAACCTTCTGTGGCAGTAAAAACTTCTTTAGTGATTTACTGAAGATGTGTTAGGTGATTAGGTTCATAGGTTCATAGGTAGGTACTAGGCTATCGACCCATGGGCCTATGCAAGCCTAGCCAACAAGGTTCCCTGGCTTACGCCACCCAAGAAAGTTATTTTCCTGTGCCACTGATGAGCAGAGACACAGAAGTGATCCCCGGGGTGTATTTCCTATTTCCCATCCACTCATCAAGATTTTTCTTGAAGATTAACTCTTAGAATAGCAAACGTAGATCCCCTGGACTCGAGCCGTGAATCAGAAGCAAACTCGCCTGTTGCTTTTTGTCACACAACTTTATTCGATAACTGCCAGCACCACAAAGTACATCTAGTTAGAATGGTTGAGCGCTTTCATCTGCATTTACCAGATTTCTTCAGAACCATTTCCCCTAACATGTCACTTCCTTTATATACACAAATTTTTGGCGCCAAAAAGTTAATTACATAATTGGTTAAAAACAAAATTGTTAATTAAAAACAAAATCACTCAATTAACATTTGTTGAGAATAAAAATACAATAAAAAGTCACAAAAATATGTATATTAACCACTGTCATAAAATGTACTATATACTAGTACTAAAGTGCTTTTATACAGTGCATGATACATTGGGTCCCTTATACTATCTACCCTATGCTAAAATTTTGAATTTATAAATTCATAGTAAATATATATAAATATGTATTGTGTGTTAATGTATAAAATATATATATAAAATGTACTCGGCTGATGAAATTTCCTTACTCCTAGCCAAAAAGGCTTGATACTTATATGGTCATTTATACCCGGGGGGATGTGGCATCTAAACATATCTGCCACTTACTTTCTAACCAAGCTAAATATATTTTCCAATTTCCTCCTCTGTCATTTACCTCTACCTGGTCTATAATAGCAAATTTAAAACTATGTTCACTTCCCTTTTCTATAATGTGTCTACTTAGGCGTTCTTAGTATCTCCTTTCCTAATACTATACAGGTGCTTTCGTATATCTGAGTTTTGAATTTCCTCTCAGTCTTTCCTATATAGTATCGTCGCATTTCTCACACTCAGCAATATACACAACGCTGTGTATTGCAATTACCCTTCTTAGGGTATACTACAGATTTCACAATATTCTTAAGTCTCATCCTACATTTTGTGTTAATATATTTACACTGACTACATGCACCACAACTCGTAGTGCCCATCCTACTGTTTCCTGTGTAGGCCTTTTCTTAGTCTCTATTATTCTTTTAAATTCAAACCTGTTTTATATACTATAGAGGGTTTGTACCTAGTATGTTTCCAATAGGTACATTACTAGTAATTATGTCCCAATGTTTCTTTAAAATTTCTGTCATAATGTTGGTATAGGGTTAAACCTGATGATGCATACTCTATTATCTCGGTCTATTTGGACTTTAGTACTCACCATACTGCCTGTACCCAATAGTGGTACATATTTACTACCCATTCTTTCTTAACATAAGGCGTAATGTTGATCAACATATGTTTAGGGTAACCTCTATCTAAAAATAACTTAAAAGAGTATCTAATTCACTTTGCATAATCTCCTTAGTCGATGACATTCTGGCTATCCTTATGCATTGGCCTTTAACTACATTCACGAAAGATGTGGCCAGGATGACAACTGCTATAATGTATGTAGTCATTTGAAATCGTGGGTTTTCTGTATATTCTAGACTCAAACCCTTGTCCTGTAGTACTAATCCAAGTGTCCAGATATGCTATTCCCACTTTGTCATACTGGTAGGTAAATTTGAGGAATTCCGTGGTGTTATTAAGGTACTCTAAGAACTCTTGTATCTTCTCTTCTGGACCTTTCCATAAAATAAACATGTCGTCCAGGAACCTAGTGTATAATCCGATGTATTGGTAATATTCACTTGGGAAGATGTACTTGTTCTCCCACTCGAGCATAACCAAATTAGCAAAAATGGGGCACAAGAAGCCCCCATTGCAACACCATGAGTTTGTTTATAGTGTTGACCAGTGGAAGATGTAGTTGTGGTCTAGGACCAGCCCCATCATGTCCATGATGAGATTGATCCTGTCCCAACTACAACCTGAATACTTGGTCATGCTATTACAAAATATTCAAGACCAATATCTGCCGGTATACTGGAAAATAAATCTTTCACATCAACTGTGAGGAAAATCAAATTCTCCTGCCAAACTTCATCCGTTAGTTTGCTCAAAAATCCCATGAATCTTTTACTATGTGGTTAACTTTAGTATATATATGTTTTATCCAGTGGTCAATGGCTACCCTAACTTAAATGTTTTCGATTTGGAGCCAGATATAATAGGTCTAAAGGTGGATGTTCCAGATTTTTATGTAATTTAGGTATTCCTATAATTTTAGATAATAATGGAAAGTCATTTTTGAAAAATTCATATACTTCATTGGTTATTCTTCTATCTAATAAATACTCCTCTACAGCAAAATCTATCCTTCTATATCCTGTAATTATTTGGTTCAACGACACTTGTTAAGTAGTTACCAGATTCATTTAGGATCTTCTGTATTTCACTTAGATATTCTTTATTTTCAAAAATCACAATCCCACCACCTTTATCTGGCTTCATTATTCTTATCTCATCATTCATAATGAGATTCTCTAAACATTTCCTTTCTTCAGTTAGTAAATTGTCCTTATTAGCTGCGGAATCTAACTTGTTATTCTTTATATTCCTGTGTAAAATGTGTAAATCTTTACAAACCATTTTCGTATAAAGCTATCTGTCGTTAGATACAGGAATATGCGTGCTTTTCTTAGTTAACTTGTTACAATTAGTGTTTCCTTTTCCTCATTCTGGCCTTGATTGAACTGTATAGCAAGATTAAGTCTTCTACAGAATAGTTTCACCTCTTTTATGGCATCAAAAATATCAAATTTAACTGTGGGTATGAATTTCATCCCCTTGCTAAACAATGTAGTAATTTCCGTAGTGACCTGAACTTGTGTATAGTTGTATACTTTGAACCCTTCAAAGCAATGTATGTTCGGATGCCTTACTGGATTTTCCTCAGGTATACTAATACTGGTACAAAAAGTAGATGCCTTCTCATTAATTCTGTTGTCTACAGCGGTGGGGGGTGCATGCTTCTGTACTTTTTCCACCACCTTCTCCGTCAATCATTCCATCTGTATTCTCTATTGATTGTATCCCCTTTGCCATCTTTTTGGTGCCGGGTAAAATCTCCCCCCTTGAAAATTTTCTTCTTCGTTCAACCTATACTTTCTTCTTCTTCCTTTTGTTTCAACTACTTCAAATACCCCTTCCCTTTCATCTGTATACTTAGGCCAGATGTACGCTCTTCCTGTCCTATACATTTCCAAATCTCGCTCTATTTTATTCATTTTTCTATGGTAAACATTATGCACTTTACTTTTTGCATTAGTAAACTGTTTGGAATATAAATCATACCATTCAACAAAATCCACATCTTTTATAATAGATTCATTTAAACATTCTACTTCCTGTAGAAGTGTCGTTGAACCAAATAATTACAGGATATAGAAGGATAGATTTTGCTGTAGAGGAGTATTTATTAGATAGAAGAATAACCAATGAAGTATATGAATTTTTCAAAAATGACTTTCCATTATTATCTAAAATTATAGGAATACCTAAATTACATAAAAATCTGGAACATCCACCTTTTAGACCTATTATATCTGGCTCCAAATCGAAAACATTTAAGTTAGGGGTAGCCATTGACCACTGGATAAAACATATATATACTAAAGTTAACCACATAGAAAAAGATTCATGGGATTTTTTGAGCAAACTAACGGATGAAGTTTGGCAGGAGAATTTGATTTTCCTCACAGTTGATGTGAAAGATTTATTTTCCAGTATACCGGCAGATATTGGTCTTGAATATTTTTGTAATAGCATGACCAAGTATTCAGGTTGTAGTTGGGACAGGATCAATCTCATCATGGACATGATGGGGCTGGTCCTAGACCACAACTACATCTTCCACTCGGTCAACACTATAAACAAACTTCGTGGTGTTGCAATGGGGGCTTCTTGTGCCCCATTTTTGCTAATTGGTTATGCTCGAGTGGGAGAACAAGTACATCTTCCCAAGTGAATATTACCAATACATGGATTATACACTAGGTTCCTGGGCGACATGTTTATTTTATGGAAAGGTCCAGAAGAGAAGATACAAGAGTTCTTAGAGTACCTTAATAACACCAGGAATTCCTCAAATTTACCTACCAGTATGACAAAGTGGGAATAGCATATCTGGACACTTGGATTAGTACTACAGGACAAGGGTTTGAGTCTAGAATATACAGAAAACCCGTTTCAAATGACTACATACATTATAGCAGTTGTCATCCTGGCCACATCTTTAATGTAGTTAAAGGCCAATGCATAAGGATAGCCAGAATGTCATCGACTAAGGAGATTATGCAAAGTGAATTAGATACTCTTTTAAGTTATTTTTAGATAGAGGTTACCCTAAACATATGTTGATCAACATTACGTCTTATGTTAAGAAAGAATGGGGTAGTAAATATGTACCACTATTGGGTACAGGCAGTATGGTGAGTACTAAAGTCCAAATAGACCGAGATAATAGAGTATGCATCATCAGGTTTAACCCTATACCAACATTATGACAGAAATTTTAAAGAAACATTGGGACATAATTACTAGTAATGTACCTATTGGAAACATACTAGATGAAACCCTCTATAGTATATAAAACAGGTTTGAATTTAAAAGAATAATAGAGACTAAGAAAAAGGCCTACACAGGAAACAGTAGGATGGGCACTCAGTTGTGGTGCATGTAGTCAGTGTAAATATATTAACACAAAATGTAGGATGAGACTCAAGAATATTGTGAAATCTGTAGTATACCCTAAGAAGGGTAATTGCAATACACAGTATGTGTATATTGCTGAGTGTGAGAAATGCGGTATACTATATAGGAAAGACTGAGAGGAAATTCAAAACTCGTATATCTGAGCACCTGTATAGTATTAGGAAAGGAGATACTAAGAACTCTAAGTAGACACATTATAGAAAAGGAAGTGAACATAGTTTTAAATTTGCTATTATAGACCAGGTAGAGGTAAATGACAGAGGAGGAAATTGGAAAATATATTTAGCTTGGTTAGAAAGTAAGTGGCAGATATGTTTAGATGCCACATCCCCGGTATAAATGACCATATAAGTATCAAGCCTTTTGGCGTTAGAGTAAGGAAATTTCATCAGCAGTACATTTTATATATATATTTTATACATTAACACACAATATATATTTTACTTATTTATATATATTTACTATGAATTTATAAATTCAAAATTTTAGCATAGGGTAGATAGTATAAGGGACAATAATGAAATGTATCATGCACTGTATAAAGCACTTTAGTACTAGTATATAGTACATTTTATGACAGTGGTTAATATACATATTTTGTGACTTTTATTGTATTTTATTCTCAACAAATGTTAATTGAGTGATTTTGTTTTAATTAACAATTTTGTTTTTAACCAATTATGTAATTAACTTTTGGCCAAAAATTTGTGTATATAAAGGAAGTGACATGTTAGGGGAAATGGTTCTGAAGAAATCTGGTAAATGCAGATGAAAGCGCTCAACCATTCTAACTAGATGTACTTTGTGGTGCTGGCAGTTATCGAATAAAGTTGTGTGACAAAAAGCAACAGGCGAGTTTGCTTCTGATTCACGGCTCGAGTCCAGGGGATCTACGTTTGCTATTCTAAGAGTTATTGTTGTTTTGTTCCACTTTTGTTTTCTTGAAGATTGCTAATGAAGAACTTTGCTTGACATAGATGGGTAGCCTATTCCAGAGTATGGGAAGTCCCTGGGATAGGAATCTATCCCTCCGGCATGTCCTGTAGTAGTTCATCCTCTGTTAAAAAAAAAAAAAAAAAAAAAAAAATTTTAATCAATTTTTTCTATATTTTTATTTGGTTTCAAAGTTTTTATGTTACAATTACTACTGTTTATATTTGTTTCTGTAAATCCTCTATTAATCTTTTAATGTTTTTTTAATGTTTGTCTGGAGCTTTTCTCCCCAGGCCTCTACTGAAAATGGACATGTATCCAGTTAGACTAGCCCGGTCAACAAATGTAGAATAAAAATAAATAAAAATAAAAATTGTGGTGACAAGGTTTAGGTCCCTAGAGCATGTAGCTATGAGGGATTGGGATTTCTTTAGGTGTAGCATGTCCAACAGCTCTGGGTTTGGCATAGCTTTATATGTTAGGCAGAGATCACCTCTGAGTAGGCGATATGCTACGGAGTAAAGCTGGAGTTTTTTGAGGTGGTCAGTGTAGGGCATTTGTTTGAGTCCAGTAATCCTCTTTGTGAGGTACTTCTGTGGCCTTTCCAGCTGCTGCAGATGTCTTGTGAGGTACATTCCAAAAGGGGCGTTGTACTCTATAATGGGTCTAATGAGTGATGAGTAGAGGGTAACGATGACCTCTTTTTCCTGGACGAGAACCCTTTTATAATGAGGTGTGCCACGTAGAAGGACTTCCTGACTACCGTGGCAATGTGACTATCAAAGGAGAGACTACTGTCCACCTGGGTCCCAAGGTCTCTTATCATGCATTCGGTGTTAAGTAGATTGCTGCCTATGTGATAGTTCATGGGTACAGAGTTTTTACCAAAGGGGATGACACTGCACTTTTTGGCATTGAGCTTGAGGCCATGGCTCTGACACCAGGCATCTGTCTCAGAGAGGCCCTTCTTTTTTTTATTATTTTTTATTTAACATTTGTTGACCGGGGAAGTCCGGCTAGGTTCGAAATATCCTGTTTTCAGTGGAGGCCCGGGCAGATATGCTCCAGAAGCATGTCTTTAGAATGTGGGAGGAAACCAGAGTACCCGGAGGAAACCCACGTGAATGCAGGGAGAACATGCAAACTCCACACAGAAGGCACCCCAGCTGAGAATCGAACCGGAGAACCTCTTGCTGTGAGGTGACAGCGTTAACCACTGCACCACTGCGCCACCCTTCTGTAGGATGTTCACATCATTTGGGGACTTGACTATGTCTCCTAGTTTGCAGTCATCTGCGACCTTCATTAGCCAGAGGCCTTCTGTGTTAGCCTGTACTTCAGAGAAATAGATACCAAACAGGAGCGGTCCCAGGACGGAACCCTGTGGTACTCCACTTGCCACTGGTTTGAGGTCAGATTTGGAGTCTGCAACTTTTACAGTGTGGGTTCTGTCAGTGAGCCAGTTGGCAACCCATCTTGTGACGTAGGGATTTATGCCTAGTTTATTGAGTTTAGCTATAATTCCAGAATGGAGGATGGTGTCGAAAGCCTTGGCGAGGTCAAGATAGGCTGTGTGAACCACTTTACCCTCATCTACAGCTTTGGTGACTGCCTCAAAGAAGTCGATCAGGTTCAGGAGGCATGATCTGCCTTTCACAAACCTGAACTGGGTGGGATCCAGAGTTTGGAGGTTACCAATGTCTTTGTTTATGAGTTCCATGATGATACGTTCCATGGCTTTGCAGACCAGGCTCGTCAGGCTAATAGGTCTATAGTTCCAGGGATCAGTGGTGGCTCCCCCTTTGTGGAGTGGGATAACTGTTGCTGTGTGCCATTCAGTGGGCACAAAGCGTGATGCGAGGCTATTACTGAACGTGGTGCTTAAGTGGGGAGCCAGTTCATTCTGAAGTTCATGTAAAACGCAGCCTGGGATGTTGTCCGGTCCCATGGATGCTGTGTTTTTGGCTTTAGAGAGTGCAGCTTTCACCTGCGATAGTTGTGATTACAGGGACTCTGCATTTTTCCTGTACAGATATGGGCCCTTTAGGGGGTGAGGGGGGGTAAAGGTAACACTGAACCTATCTGCCAGGTGAACATATAAGAGTGGAGTCATCTGCATAATGAATTACTGAGGCTTGCTGGGTGTATGTGTGGTGAGTGTTGGTCAGAATCTTAAAAATGAGGGGGACAAGGATGGAGTCCTGTGGTACACCAGTGATAACAGGGAGGTAGGAATAGAGGGTGTGAGTACCATGCAAGTGAGTTTTCCTATAAGACAAGTAGATGTTCATCATGTTACCCTGCTGCAGTCATCACACTTGGGTTATCCTGCCGTCAGGCGGTCTCGCAGACGGCCCAAATTCCAAAGTCTTGGTCCGGCGTCACTTGCTGTCGCTTCTTCCCTGATGTCAGTGCACCAGGGGTATATAAGAGGCATCCAACGCCATTTTCTTCAGTCTTTCTTGCCACTCGGTGCCCGAAGCAGAAGCAGTTCGCAAGTGCCGGTCGGCCGACACCTGAGATTTTCGAATAGAGTTTCAGTCCGAAGTCTTCTTGCCTCAGTCCGATGTCAGAAAAAGTTAACAATTGCATTTCTTGTGGGAAGCAAATACCTCATAAGGACTTTCATTCTTATTGTATACCTTGCCTAGGCCCAGACCACGATGTCACTGGTTGTTGGTTTTGTGCTAGGTTCAATAAGTGAACTATAAAGCGACGCTTTGATTTAGCACGACACTACTTTGGTAGGAAATTTAATTACACTATGCCGTCGGAGCAACCGACTACCGGCATGCATAAAAAATGCAAAGATAAAGACAGGCAGCCTAGATCCAAGCCAGACTCCGAGGCCTCGGCTGGGCCAGTCGCCAGTCCTACGGTTTTCAGTGAGGCGCCTACGCAGCCCCTGGCTACCGCAGAATCGGAACCCCAGGCCGCTTCAGATTCTCTAGCAGAGAGTTGTAGGCCGACGCAGCCATTTTCTTTAGGCCCTACCGACGACATTGCAGAAGGAGAAGCCGGTGCTGTAGAAACACCTTCGGTTTCAGAAGGTGTCTTCAGACTGACTACTCTCACCATAAAATCTTATGCTAAGCTTAAGACTCCTCTAAAACCAAAAAAGACTGCACTTCAGTCTCCAGTTCAAGGCCCCATGCTATGAAACAGATGCTTAAAATGGCTGAAGATTTGATTTCTTTAATCAGGGGTTCCCAACCCCCCCCCCTCGACAAAACAAGTGTCTATTTCCTCAGGCTCCTCTGAGGAACAGGATTACTCCTTTCCCCCTTATGAAGATTCTGATGCTGAAGATTCCATTCCCTCAGCCTCTCCCCCCAAAGACTTTTCCTTTGGGGTAACCTTACATACCATGAGGGAACATTTCCACTGGGAAGGTCAGGTCTACTCCGACTCAAAGAAAAGGCTCAGAGAGTTTCTTTTACTCCCCCAGCACAGACCACTTGCTATCCCTCCAGTTTTAGACATTTTTTTGCAGAGCACCTCGCTGGCTTTGTTCAAGAGGAATCTTGACCAATGGATGGGAGATCGCAGGTATACCCCAGGGATTACCTCAGTGTCTCTGCTCGACAGAGGCACTGCAAAATAATGGGCATAGTTTCTCCAAACTAAAGGGGTGGCGTAAGCCACAAAACTATGGGCTAGGCTTGTAAATGCCCTCGGGCAGATAGCCTAGTATAAACCTATGAACCTATGAACCTATGTTTACTTAGAATCTAGTCTAAATCCAGATTCTCTGCCTCCTGCTCCAGCCAAACCAGATAGATACTATAGAGTGCCTGACTCACACAAATTCCTTTTCAAAAGCCCTGTTGCTGATCCAGAGACAATCTCCCAGGGTTCCAAAGGGGCTAAGGCTTCTATGACCAAAAATCCTGTACCCTCTGAAAGGGACTCCAGAGCACTAGATAGGTGGGGGAAGAAGGTTTACACCTCAGCTACTCTGGCTATGAGAGCACTAAATTGTCAATTTCACATGCTTAAATACCAGCAATTCCTAGTGTCTCAAATAAAACAAAAGATGAGCACACACCCTCAACAGTCTGAATTCAAGGAAATGCAGGATCTGTTGCATGCAGCTGAACAGGTGGGCAAACATACTTTACAATGTGGATTTGATTCCTTGGAAGCTTCCTGTAGAGCAGCTGTTACTGGGTCTGTTATACATAGGCATGCTTGGTTAAAGGAACAAACTCTGCCTGATCATGTTAAAGCAAAGTTACTAGGTGCACCCTTACAGCAGGATGTCTTATTTGGGGTTAAAGCAGAAGAGGTTTTAAAGAAAATGGAGGATAAGGCAAAATCTATGCAGACGGTCAAAGATTTCTTAAAGGTACAGCCCCCACACTTCAGCAGAAATTGGCCAACAAAAAATTGATCCTTTCCAGCTTCTGACAGACCACAGAGGGGTAAATACAGGCACCCAAGGGGCAGAGGACAGGCACAAATCCCTTACAAACCTCGCCAATGGGGCACTGCAACACAGAAGGGAGAAGAAGACAAGGCCCAAACTACTAGAAGGCAAACACAATGACTTAAACCTCAAACTGCCAAGCAAAACTCTCTTGGCAGCTTTCTTGTGAGGAAAATTAGCACTTTTTGCAGACAACTGGCGCATCGTCACAAAGGACAAATGGGTCCTAGACATTATCTCACAAGGATACAGATTCCATTTCCACACCTTGCCAAGGATAAAAGGCATGCCAAACCTGCCACAAAATCAATGGGCAGAGGCACAAAAACAAATTACAGCTCTCATGGACATGAGAGCCATTCAACTGGTACCTACACAGGAGCAAGGCCAAGGATTTTACTCAAGGCTCTTTCTAGTCCCCAGAAAGGACAATGCTTGGAGACCCATTCTGGACCTTTCAATTCTAAACACCTTCTTGCAAGTACCCAAATTCAAGATGCTAACACTACAGCAGCTTCTTCCCATGTTGGGCAAGAAAGCTTGGCTAATAACGTTGGACCTCAAGGTGGCATACCTGCATGTCCCTATCAGACAAAATTGCAGAAGATACCTCCGCTTCATTGCAGGTTCAACCCACTACCAATTCTCTGCACTGCCCTTTGGCTTATCTACTGCGCCCAGGGTCTTCACAAAATGCCTGGCACCAGTAATTGCATACTGCAGACAAAGAGGAATTCAAATATACCCATACCTGGACGACTGCCTCATCCAAGCAGAAAGCCAGGACACTCTCTTACATCATCTGGCTTTTGTAAAACACCTTCTAAGTTGCCTAGGGTACACAGTAAACAAAAAGAAATCAAAACTAGTGCCCTCACAAAATATGACATTCCTGTGTGCCAGCTTGAATACAAGGCCCAGATGGCTTACCTGACGCCAGACAAACAAATACAGCCAACTCAATACTTCAAAACAATGGCAACAAAGACCCAACTCCCTGCAAGAAATATTCTGCAGGCCTTGGACTTCATGGCATCTTGCATACTACTAATACCATTTGCAAAACTGCATATGAGGAAATTACAATGGTACCTAAAAATCGTATGGAATCAACATAGCCACAGCTTGGAAACAGTGATATCTCTCATTCCCTGCCTTCAACAGGAGTTTTTATGGTGGTCATAGGCATGTCACCTCAACAAGGGTCAGCCTTTCACCTTACCCCCTGCCAGGCAAATTATGACAACAGATGCATCGGACTATGCCTGGGGGGCACACATGGCAGGACGGTGCGTTCAAGGCATATGGACTGCAGATCAAAGGAATCTGCACATCAATCAAAAAGAAATGCTAGCTGTACAAAATGCCCTTACAGCCTTCAAGGACCTCTTACATCCAGGACAGCTTATAATAAGGACAGACAACACCACAGTAATGTGGTACATAAACAAACAAGGGGGTACACACTCCTACCCTCTATGCAGGCAAGCAATGACCTTGTGGAACACAGCACTGGCTTACCAAGTACAATTACAAGCTCAATTCCTGCCAGGAAAAAAGAACACATTGGCAGACGACCTAAGCAGAAACATCATGGATCCCCACGAGTGGAAACTGGATCCACAAGTATTTGCAATGATAACTCAAAAATGGGGACACCCAGACATAGACCTGTTTGCCAGCCCCCAAAACTATCAGTTAACAACATTTTGCACAAGGACATTTCACCATCAAGCTTGGAAAGTGGACGCACTCTCATTCAGTTGGAAAATGCTGTCAGTATATGCCTTCTTTCCATTGCCCCTTCTGACAAAAGTGCTGCTGAAAGTCAGGATGGAGAGACCACGAATGATACTCATTGCCCCAGACTGGCCACGCCAGCACTGGTACCCACTATTTAGGAATATGGCCCAGGGCCCACCATGGATTTTACCACAAATTTCTCATTTGCTCACACAGTAAGACAATCAGATTCTACACAGCCAGCTCAAAACCTTAAATTTGGCTGCATGGCAAATCTCCTAAGCAACAAGCCAGCTCCTCTTTCACAAGCTGTTATGGATGTTATTCTGGAGGCCAGGAGGCCCAGCACCAGAAAAGCCTACTCAGACAAATGGAAAAGGTTTTGTGCCTGGAACCAAGCTAAAGGCCAAAATACCTTTCTGCCGGACATACCTCAGATTCTACAATATTTAACTGAGATGTTACACAAAGGACTTTCTTTTTCATCTATTAAAATCCATGCCTCAGCTATTTCAGCTCACTACAACACGGATCCTCCCTTATTTTCACATCCACTTCTAAGGCAGTTTCTCAGAGGGGCCAAAAACATTAGGCCTCCCAGGAGAGCACCAACACCAACTTGGGACCTCAATTTTGTTCTAGAAAAACTTACGCTACCTCCTTTTGAGCCAGCTTTCTCAGCTGACTTAAAGTTTGTATCATGGAAGACTTCCCTGCTGCTAGCAATTACTTCAGCCAGAAGAGTCTCAGAGCTTCAGGCTCTTATGGCGGTAGAGCCTTTCCTCATTTTTCTCTACGAACTAACCCCTCCTTTATGCCTAAGGTGGTATCCAGTGTGGCTCTAAATCAAACCATCCATTTACCCACAATCTTTCCAAATCCGCAGAACAAAGGAGAAAGACTCCTGCATTCCTTGGACATTCACAAGCAGCTATGTTACTACTTGGATAAAACTAAGGTTTTCAGAAAATATGACCAGCTTTTTGTATCCTATGCTACAGTATCACAAGGAAAGGCTATCTCATAACAGACCATTTCCAAATGGATAGGACATTGCATATGTTTTTGCTCCACCCACCATGGAAAACCAGTTCCTGCTAGCATTAGGCCCCACTCCACCAGGGCAGCAGCTACATCTACAGCCTTCCTCAGGGGGGTGCCTACCAAGGATATTCTGGAAGCTGCAACTTGGAGTTCAGTACACACCTTCACCAAACACTATCACTTACCACTTTACTCTAAGACTAGAGCTGGCTTCGCCACTGCAGTTTTGCAGGGCCTTCTAGCCTCCTCTAACCCTGTTTAACTCCACCTCCCATCCTTAGCTTTGGGATTCTACCCAAGTGTGATGACTGCAGCAGGGTAACACGATGAACATAGTACAGTTTTGTACCTACCATAAATGTAGATGTTCGAGTGTATACCCTGCTGCAGTCCAGGTTACCCTCCCTCCATCCCCTCTGAACTAGCTGAACTTATCTCTACCACTCTATCCTATGCTACCTCTGTGGTGTATTTGCTTGTGCCTAAGGGCATTGTTTTATTTTATATAGCTTTATGTATTTATATATATATATATATATATATATATATATATATATATATATATTTTGCCTACCTATTGGGGGCACCTGACATCTGGGGCAAGAAAAACTGAAGAAAATGGCGTCTGATGCCTCTTATATACCCCTGGCGCACTGACGTCAGGGAAGAAGCAACAGCAACCGACGCCGGACCAAGACTTTGGAATTCAGGCCGACTGCGGGACCGCCTGATGGCAGGATAACCCAAGTGTGATGACTGCAGCAGGGTATACACTCGAACATCTACATTTATGGTAGGTACAAAACTGTACTTTTTTAAACCACTGGAGAGTAGGCAGTGATACAGCTAGTGAGGACTTTTGACGTAGAAATTTGCTGTGGTAAACTGTATCAAAGGCTTTTGACACATCTAGAAACAAGGTGGAAACTAGTTTGCTGCTGTCCCTCTCTTTTTTGATGGTTTCTGTGAAGGTTTGGGGTGCAGAATTATGACAGGGACAGAAGACATGCTGGGTAGGGTTTAAGAGTTCTTCCTGGAGAACGTAATTTAATAGTTGTTTCTGAAAACATTTTTCCAGTATTTTAGAGACTAGGGGGATAAGATTGCTATTGGTCTAAAGTTTGGGATTTCTTTTGAAGTGACATCTTTGTATAGGGTGATAATCGGAGACTTTTCCATAGGGAGGGGACATAAGACTCCTGTATATACCTATTTATAAGGATTGAGAATGGGTAGGAAATACAGCTGACTTCTTTTTTAAGATATTCACTTGGGATGTTATTAGCAGAGGTGGGGAATAGTTTGAGTTTGTTCAGGAGTTATTTATGCAGGGTGCAGACACAAATTTTAAGGTGAATGTAAAGGTGCTGGTCTGTGATTGTTGGACAGGTTTGGGAGTACAAGTGGGAGAATCCTTTGTGAAGCAAGCTATACTAATAAAGTAAGAGTTGAACTGTATGGCAGTTTCAAGTGAATGAGGGGTTAGGGTTATATTTTTGGCCAGAGTGTATTACTTCTTTAACAGGCGACAAGATTTATTTTGGACTGTGTTTAATGTTGTTTTGAATATTGTTGCAGTAACATTTCTTATCAGCAAATGTTTTGCTAGTTTATGGGGTTTTCTGAACTGCTGAAGGTCCTACTGTCTTTTATACTTTTGTCATTCTTTCCAGTCTTTGTCTCTATTATGCATAAGGAATCGACTGCTTTGGAAAGCCAGATTGTGTTATTTATTTATTTTTACTGTCTTCTTCCTTGGAGGTACAAGGCTGTTTAGAATAATTAGGAAAATTGTACGGAATTTATTTATGGCATTGTCCAAAGGGAGGGTTTTTAGGATGTTCAAATTAATGGATGCTATGGCAGTAGTGAATGTGTCTTGGTTAAAGTTAGACAGGTTGTGGGGTTGTTTCATAGACTTAATGTTTAGGTGGATATATGTTAAGTTTGTTGGCATAGGTTGAGAGGTGGTTGCTAAGAGACTTTGATACTGTACCTGCAGAGATGAATTTATAAGGACCTAATACTAGGATCCAATCTAGTGTGGAGCTATTGGTTTGACAAGGGTATACAGGTCTGTTAATGATTTGTTTAAAGCCAAATAAGTTTATGCTAGGTGTATAGGAGTTAGAAGTAAGGTTAAGCTAGTTAATATTGACATCCCCTAGCAGTATTTTTTTCTTGTGGAATTTTTGTAGTTATTCAATGGAGAATATCCTCCGGTGTAGCTATATTGCCACCGGGGGGGGACTGTTCAGGGCAATAACACTTATGTGTTTGGGATGATTTAGTTTCAACAGAGGGATAATAAGCTCTGCTAAGTTAAATCTTGGAACTGGATCTCTGTAGGGATAAATCTGATAGCAGATAGAAAATAACAAGGCAACACTACTTCCTTTCCTGTTTATGTGGTCAGAGTAATTTATGCTAGGTTTTAGCCAAGGTTTGGTGATGGCTAGAATATCTGGATTGTATGAGATATCCAAGCGTGTAGGTCAATGACTTTGTTCCTTATTTTTCTATTACTTATGGTGACAACAGTTAGATTTCTAGTGTGGGAGATGATGACTGCAGAGTTAGGATAAGGTGGGCAGAGTCATTGATATGTTGGGCTGGTGAAAGGTGGGGTCAGGGATGGGGTGAATTTCATCACCTTTGTGGACTTTAGTATAATGGAATGCTGATTCTGTTTGCTTTCTCAAAATAATGTTTATGTATAGCTTAGTTTTAAGTTGGATGGAGAGGGAGTTACAGATTCCTTATTTTAGATGTATCATTGAATAGATTTTGTGCAATAAGCAGACAATTCAAGTAGGAAATATGAGTACTTGGTTGGAAAAGTGTTTGAGAGATGTTAATTGTTATCAACAAGTTATGACACAATGAGAAATAGCTAAGCAGGAGGAGAAAGAAGGTGGATAAGTTGTGACGCAGCAAATTGGATTAGAGAGGAAGGTATTTTTTTATGTAGCTGGCAGGGGGAATATTGAAAATGGGAATAGTGCTGGTATGTGGTTGTTTGCAGTAAGAAGGTGGGAAGAGATTAGTCTATGGTAAGAAGGACGTGTTTGGCTAGCTTGATGACATAGAAGACTAACTTTTACTCGAAGACAGATATGTGTAGAGTGGTTTGGAATGGGAGGATAGAAGGCAGCCATGTCAGGGAGTACTGGGTGGATGTAGATGATGGAGGTAAATTAGAGGACAAATAATGAAGTGGAGTAAAGTAGGTATACAGGCAGAGAAAGGTGGATGGGTCATAATTGGGGGAGTAGGGCAGAGTACAGAATTGGAGTTAACCTGGGCATAGTGGGGGCAAGCTGAACAGGTTCTAGCCCTCTTAGAACCAGTGCACCATTGAAAATATATGTTTAAATAAATCTCCATGATGGAATTTGATTGTAAGTAGCCAGATATGTGTGAAAGATAAAGGTGAAAAATTCAACTTTTGATAATGGTTGAATGCACTGAAAGTACACTACTTAAAACCACAAGGGATATATAAAGATGGATGTTGCAAGTACAGTGAGGGGGGTTTTTCAACTTTTAGCCACATACCGCTATGGTACTAAATCTAAATAGTAAAGATCCTAGAAAACAGCAATGCTGCTTTTATGTATTATTCAGTTAGTTAGATAAGACAATGAGCAATAGGGAATTTAGTTAAGATCTAGTATTATATTGTGCATATATTAGTTCCTTTGTAGGTAGTTAGGTATTTTGGTAGCTTCAATTTTTATTTCTTTGTTATTTCCTTTCATGTGGTTGCCAGGCTTGTATCAGGGCCTAGGTACAGTGTAAAGTAATGAGTATGCAATGACTGACCTGGCTGACGCAGTAAGACAACACCTGTAACTTAATGTATGAACAGTCCACAATAACAGACTGAAGACTAAATGATTATGTCAATATGCAGTCAGGGATATTCTAAAGGCAGATAGGAAGAGAAACTGAGAGGGAAAGGGAGAGGCATATGGTAGCAAAAGGATAGCTTTATGTAGAGATGTTGGATATAGGCAGGGTAGGTAGTATAGTGAGGGAGGATGGTAAGATTGGAAGTGTTTTGGATGCAGTAGTATTATGCACCCCACTATTTTGGAAATAGTGTATTTGCATAATGGCTCCATTAGGTGTACAACATATACAGATCAGCTACATGAAGTGAAGTACAAATAGAAGCAGTAAGAATAGAATTAAGGCTAAAAATCACAGGTAAAACCCAGCAGAAATACATTAAGACAAACCAGAGAAACATTCCACAGAGGTCAGTCATAATAATACTACAAGAGTTTAACAAAGATGGCTGTACTTAAAGTATTTAGAAGGTGTTGGTCATCAATTCATTATGTTTAGACCTTGGAAAGCAACATAGCATATTAGATTAATGTCCAGTCACACAGCATAGATTAAAATAATAAGCAGCATTCAGAAACAGTGCAAAGCTTTCCTTTAGTACACATATTTCAAGTCAGCAATAAAGCATTTACAGTAACAGCTGAAGTGTGAAGTCCAAGAGCAACTAAATGTTAACAAATAATCAATACATTACTTTCATAATGAACAGTTATCTAAATTTAGCAACACAGCATTTAGAAGAACAGCTGCAGAATGTAATTCAGTCAAATATTAAATGTTAACAAATGAACAATGGAAACACTTTCATTGTGCACAGATTTTCAAACCAACCCGAAAGATTTTGAAGAACAACTTTAGCTTGGAATTCAGTCATAAATTAAACTAACAGTGAATATAATTACTACTGGTTGGATAGTCACATGTAAATATGTCTTAAAAAGATGATATAAACAATTTTAATTATAATCCCAAGAACACACTCGCTTACTGGTAAGGCAGGAAGGGAATATTGTTGTCCTATTTAAAAATGGCACTTTAGTGTGTGTATGTTCATACGTTCATTGGTTCATAGGTGTTTATTGGGCTAATGATCACAAGGGCCTTTTTAAGCCTAGCCATGCATCCCAAATCTCAAGTTCTGATACCCTCGATAAGTGTAAGCAGGGGTTTGGGAGATGAAACATTTACAATCAGAGGCCTGGGAAATGAACCATTTACGAGTTGCCTGTGTGTGCTACCTGGGGATACATACTGCTGAAAAGCAAATTTAGTTAACATAATAGTGAGGATAATTGGACCATAAGGAACTGGTCACATGGGACATATTCTAGCCCCATTAAGACCAGTGCATCACTAAAAAACTAACTCTTTAAAGAAGTAATCCTGCTGGAACTTGATTATACGTAGTCAGGTGTGTGTTAAGATGAAAATGAAAATTTTAATAATGGTTGCTAGTACTGAAAGTATACTTTGTAAAACCTCAAGTGATACTTGGGGCTGGATGTTACAAATATAGTGAGGGGGGGTTTTCAACTACCAGCCATATCCAACTATGGTAATATAGCATACAGTAATAAAGGTTACAATTCTGAAATAAGTGCAATATTGAACATTATACAATGACTGGTCATTAATATTCAAAACGTAGCACACTGATTGGTCAGCCCAATTAGCATGCCCGTTGTAAATCCGAGCATATAGCAATGGAAAAAGGTCTGTCCCACCGACATTTTTCCATTAATTTATGCCATAAAAATTTCACTTTATTTCCCTTAAAAAAAAAACTTGTAAAGCCGGACACTTGAAACCAACAAGAGAAATGGGACAGACAAAAATAAAAGAATAATCAGGCACATTATGGAAAAACTAGAGAAACGTACCTGATTATCCTTTTATTGTCTATGCCCCATCTCTCCCGTACTTTCAAAATGTACCAGTATCTTAAAAAAAAAAAAAACGGAAATCTTCCTTTCTTTGTTGCTTCCTATATACAGCACCCATCAGACAGCACTGATGTACTGTGTAGGCATGGGAATGAAAGTCCCATATGCGTGTGCAGTAAATCAAAAAAAGCAGCGGGATATCCTCGGAAAGCAGAAGAACACCACAGAGCTGTCATACAATAAAATTATTTAAGAAAAGTAAGTAATTTTTTTCTTAAATAATGTCATTGTATAATAGCAATAACTGACTCTGTTGTGCGGTATATTGAAGATGTACTCATGGTTGTAATTGTTTAATCATGAGAGCTTCGCCCTCGTGATTAAACCACACCAACCATGGGTATATCTTCAACATACCACCCACATCATCAGTTATTGCTTAATTGTACTCTAAAGTGTGATAAATAAAGTCTTTTGGCTTTTCCCAGTTAGGGGTCACCACAGCGGAACTCTGGTCCACTAATTACTGGCAGTGAAGTTTTATGGTGCCTAGTTACCAGCCCGGTGCCCAACCTTCAAAGAAGGCACACCCATTCATGAATGCACCTACCTACATGTCTTTAACGTCACTCGACCACAGGAAGGACATGCAGACTCCACACAAAAGCGCTCCAGCCAAGAATCAAATGGGAGAACCTCTTGCTGTGAGGTGACAATGCTAACCACTGCACCACCATGGCTTTCACTCTAATGTGTGATATGTCTTCATAATTCTTATAAGCAGAGGTTGGAGTAAATAATTTTATTTTGTATGCTTATTAATAAAAACATTTGCTGTAGACTGCTTTAGAACTGTGCAGGCTCTTGCTGTTTATAAGGCACTTTCAATGTTTCTAACAAATTGCTCAAGACATATGGCAACTGACATGAATGTTTTCAGGGGACAACACCAAACAGCATTTGAAGATAACTTGTGCAAATAGCACATTTGCAATTCTCACTATCCATGTTATATCTGCTGGTCATAGCACATATACTGTATTTACGGCCACATCTCTGCACAAATACCATAACTGTATTGATTAAGTCATTCATTCTTCAGATGAGACATTAAAACAGAGGACCCATATGCCTGAGTTGGGGGTAGCTCAGGTGGCTGTAAAAGATCCCACAGCACCTATAGAAAAAAGTAGGAGTCCTTTATTAAGCATACTTATTTACAACAATCATATAATATTTATAATATTTACACTATGTACATTATTTACAATAGTTTAAACACTTCACCTATCTATTCGTTATACATTGCATTAAACTCCTTCTCCATTTTCCACAACCAAAATTTTATCCTTTTCAATACTTTGCCAAATTGACCTTTCATTAAACAATGTTTCCTAGACTACCAATTTATGTGAAACAGAGCACCTCTATGACACTGTTCAAAAGGAACCTGGACAAGTGGATGGGCATAGCAAATTCTTAACGCGGATAGTGCCCACAACCCTCCTGGGCATGGGCAGGCATTACTAAATGCAATCCTGGGTACTGACTAAAGTATCTATGGTATTACATTGGGCTGAAACATGTAGGCTTGAAGAGCCCACTGGGTTGATAGCTTAGTAAATTGTATTGATCCTATGATCCTACCCTTTGGTTCCAGAGAACCCAAATAACCGTAAACATTTTTTGTCTGTATTATGTAATACTCCTTAGTCTTACGACCATAATATCCATATTCAACAATGTCATTATTTATGTTTTCTATATTCTTTATGTCTTCAAAGTAATGCATATCTATCAGTTTTTTCCATAAGTTCACAATACTTTTACATTTTAAAAATACATATTCAGTTGTCTCAAGTTCTTGACAGTAATGACATACTCCATCTTCTTTTCTTTTATACATCATATTTGCTTTAACTGTCAGTTTTCTTATTCTCAATCTTCACAAAAAAAACTTACACTCTAATACAAGTTTAAATCTTTGCATTCTTGCCTTTATTACCATACATTTTTCTCCATCTAATCCTTTCCAAGGATATACATAATATTGTAGGGGGTCCTTTATTGTATACAAACATTCACATATATTTACAAATATGAACAATTAATATATTCAGCTATTTACATATTTACAGAGATTTTCATCAGATTTCCATTCCTTCACATTTTCAAAAAATTCTGATATTACATGCATACAGATCACCACTCCTTTTTCCATAACCGCCACTTAAATTTTTATACTATATTTGGTATTACCCAATTTTCACTAAACATAATCTCAGTCTTTTGTTGTTTATATTTTTTTATTATATCCAACAGTTTATTTTAACCTACTACATGTCGCAAAACATGCTGTACAGATTATATTTCACCACAAAAAAATGTACACCCACTCCTTTACTTTTTATAAGGCATATTTCCCTTCACTGGTAGTCTATTTATTTGTAATCCCATAGAAAACCTGACATTCTTCATACACCAATTATTTCTTTGCTTAATGGCTTTTATTTTTCCTTCCTTCGAATGCTTCCATTGGGTTTATACAATAATGTTCTATCATTATGTTCTTATGCCATACTGTCCTATTTTCTTCTACTTTTCTATATTTGACTTCCACATTTTTATTTCTTCTTGATACATTTTTATTTCTACATTTTTCTACTCTCTCCTTTTTATTTAATTTCATTAGATTCCACTGTTTATCATATTTTATCTTAAACATTTTTGTTACTAAATTATTTTCTTTTCCATTTATCCATCTTAGCATCCTATACAAACTTAAAGATGCCCCATAAACTTTAGGATTCAGTAAGCCCAAACCACCACCATCCTTATCCATATACAACACTTTTCTCTTCACTGGATATAGTCTAGAACCCCAAATGAATCTAAATATTAACTCAGTAAACTGTTTTTCCAAGTCTTTTGGCAGCATATATATATATATATATATATATATATATATATATATATATATATATACTAGCCATACATGCTATTTTACCCATCTATATATAATTTATCAGGCGAACCAAATTGTATTCCTAAAACAGATATGTCTTTTTATTCCAAAATCAATTCCTTTCAACTTCTCTTCTGACCCAAATCCTTTACTTTTTTCTTTATGTTGTAAACTGCTTTTTACTTTGGCAATCACTTGTTCCATCATTTTACTTTCCTTAGTCACAAGAATAATATTATCCACATAAGACATAACAACTGGACATTCAATACCATTACTCTGTTTATACTAAGCCTTTTTCATTTATTTTTTACTGTGCAATTCATAACTATCACAAATAAAATACTGCTCATTGGGCATCCTTGTTTTAAACCCTATTCATCTCTATGGCCTCAGTTAACCAACCAGTTATTAAAACTCGTATTTTACTGTGCTGGTACAATGACTGAATTACATTCTTTGTCTGTTTACTAAAATTGCATTCTTCCATTATTTTTTATAATATATAACACTATCCTCCAATACCTTATGTATCTTATTTTCTATTCTTATTTGTATTATTTTCATAAATATTTTATAGTCAGTATTATTTAATACAACCAGCCTCCAATTAGTTATTTCAACTTTCTCTCCTTTTTCCATATAAGTTTTATAATACCACTACAAATACAGTTTTTATCCCTTCATTAAATATACATATCAAAATTTCTTTTTCCCATAATTCCAAATTGTTATACATTAAATAACCTATACCATCTAAAACTGCTGCTGAATTAAGATTTACTTTTTTCTATAGTGTATCTAATTCCACTATATTAATCTTTTTGTCTGTTATCTTCAGCGAATTTCTTAACATTCCAGTCATTTTCGTTTTCTAACTCTTTTTTTCTTCACCATCTCTAACATACTGTACTACAATTTCCATGATTCTGCTTTATTGTTTTTCAATTTCCCCTATTTTGTTTTCATTTCCCTCATTATACTGCTTTCTTTCACCATTTTACTTCAGTAAGGAAAAACTTCTTCCTGTTTTCCTTGCAAAACTATCTTTGTTCATACAACAACCCCTTTATTTTTTCTTCGTTCCTTTTATATATCTTTTCTTTTCCATAACATGCATTCTCATTTTTCCAAGCTTTCTAATACTTTACTCTGTAATTCCATATATTCTTGTTTCTTTTTGTCTTAATCCATGTTCCCATCGCAATTAGTCTAATTTATATTTTTCTTTAACCACCATTCTGTCCAATTATTAAACAAGTTCTCATAGTAATAAGTTCTTTTCCACAATGGACATATATTTCCTTTCCCTTTTCATTCCATATTCTCTCATTTATCCTTTCAACTTATTTTTATTTTTCTTTTATTTTCTTTAATTTATATCCGTATTGCCATAGGATTTGAAAAGCCTGTTTGTACTGCTTTTCCTACAATTATTTTATACATTTAGAAACTAAAAAAATAGCAAATTTCTGAATTAACATTTCCTCTCCTATAAATACTTGTATTTCTATTACTTAATGCTAAATTTCTACATCTCATGATCTCTCTCATCATTCTTTGCCTGATCTATCTTTTTCCCTTTTATCCCTTAAATCACAGTTAAAATCACCTGTAATTATAATGTCCACATTAACTATAATAGAGTCAAATATTTCTTTAAATAATGTCTCTCTCTTTATATAATACATATGTATATACTGCTATAATTATATGTATTTAATCTTCCCATCTTAAAGCTATTAAAAATAATTGCCCTAACCTTACTAAAGTCTAATATTGAAATTCCTGTATTATATAGTACTGCTATTCCAGAACAATTTTCTTCTCCCAAGTTCCAAATTATGCCCCTCTCCATATGTTTTCTGTTTGTAATCTTCCTTCCTTTGTTAAAGCTTTAATATCTTCTAGTATTATAATATCTACCTCACATTTATTCCACTCTTCCAATATCCCTATCTTTCTTACTAAACTTTTTATACTGTTCACATTAACTGCCAGAATTCTAAGAATATTTGCCTCTCTCCTTTTTAGTCTGTATGAAATTATTTGCTTTATTATCCATTTCCTTTCTTTTTAGCTTTTAATCCTAAATCTGGGAATTTTCTTTTCCTATCCTTCATCCATTTTCCAATGAAAAATGTTTTAACCACTTTCCAGTCGATATCCCTCTTATCACTAACATGCGATTCAGTTTCTAATTCACAATCTTTTCTTTCATTTGTTTCTAACTTTTGCATTTCATCATTAAGTATTGTTACATATTCAATATGTTCTTCTTGCAATTTAGATTCCTTACTCCTTTCATTGTCACTTATATTCTCTTGCATGCACATCTTTTCTTTTTGTTCTTATTCATAATTTTCTCCTGAATGCCCTGTTTGTTTGCATTTCTAGTATTTCACTTCACATTTTCTTGCATCATGTCCATAACCCTCACACAGAAAACATTTCCTTTTTTCATAATTGTCCACAAAAATGACCTTCTTTTCAACAAAAGAAACATGTTTTGGTTGCCCCTAATATCTTAAAACAGTTATATTTCCTTTCACATTAATCATACTAGGAATATGAATGACTTTATCATTTTCCATTTTCAATATAACATTGCAGTCTCAATCCCCAGTCGATAATCCTCTGTTATCCAAAACTTTTGAAATACCTTTTACTTCTTTACAAAAAATTTGCAATAAATGTTTTTTGACAGTCTCTCTATCAGTCTCTGTTTGAAACTGAATGTTTACATTCTTTTGTGTTTCACAGTAAAAAGTCTTAACAATATATCTGTTCTATAGATACATGTCTTTTTTCTCATAATTTCCCCAAAAAGTCTCTAGTCCTGCAGCTGTTTCAAAAAATGTCACAATATGTTCATAGGTGTGAACTAGGCTAATGGCCCTGAAGCCTTTACAAGCCTGGCCCACAGATGTGCCCTGGCATCATGCAATGGTAATTAACATCAGGCGGCATGATGCCAGGGCACATTTGAGAGTGATCCTCAGGGTGAACTTTATATTTCCCATCCACTCGTCAAGATTTTTCTTGAAGAGGGCCAGTGAGGTGCTCTGCTTGACGTGTATGGGAAGTTTATTCCAGAGCATGGGCAAAAGCTGAATGGCCTGTTTTAGTATTCGAACCGTAAGCTACTGCATGCAAAGCCAGAACTCTAACCACTAAGCTAACTCGCCATGTCTCTTTTTATCAAAATAAATGCTCTTAACTCTTGAGCTTTTATTCCTAATGGAACAATTACTGTTTTCCATACCTCATATCTGTCCAATTCCTTCTCTTCTTTATCTTGTATATGTACTACAAACTTCTGTCATCCCAGTTCCTCTGTTCTCATATCTTCCCATTTCTCAGATTTTTTTCTTCTTTACTACTTCTGCAAATGTCTTTCTGTACAATTCTTCCACCTCTCCCTTCTGAATTCTTTGCATTTCTTCTCCCCTTAAAAGATTGTTTCTACTCTCCAGATCATTTTCTTTAAGTAAGTTAACCAATAAACCATCCTGTAACACTCCCGATTGCAGGACTGTAACAATAGTGTCGTCTTTTGATAGATCATCTGCCTTGAACTGCAAAACAACTCTTCCTGGAATCAAACAAAACCTCCTCCAATCTTTTCCAACTTCAATCTGTTCTGTAGAGCCATCACTCACCTTGATCACTCTCTGTAACAATGTGCCATTCGCCCAGCTGCCACTGACCCACAAATGGAACGTACACACATACACGCTCATTCAACTTACAGACCACAAACTTGATGATGAGTAGGGGAGCTTTCCAGATGCCCTGGTCAAATTTCCATTGGCTGTACTAATCCAGGTAAAACAGGATAAATCAATAAATAAATAAATGAGTATCATAACTATGTTTCCACACTCATTTTGGTAAAGAATGTAACATTATACAATTGAGGACTGCTGTATTAGTAATGTCAATCAGTTCAAACCATCAATGTTTATCAATGTTTTACCTGTTTTTTATTTTTCTTCTATAAAGACATGTTATTCTTTAAGTAAAACAAAGTGTTGCCACAGCTGAGTTCTCTCCGTTTAATTATAACAAGCATGTTATCTGAAGTGCTTTAGACTCTAACAAATGTGTCTAGATTTGCCTTCAGACCAGCAAATGCAATACTAATGCCGACGTAATTAGATGCTAAGATTTTGAACCACTTGGTTATATTGATGTTAGCAGCCAGTTACCCATTCTTAAAAAAGTCTATGGTTTGCATATTCTTGGTTTTACAGATGTCAGGTGGCAAGGACAAGTTGCCAGTGCATAATAAACAAAGATGTGATTTTGTCGGCAGTTCATGAATATGCACAACAGGATTGAAGAGAAAGAAATGAACCAAGCATTCTGCCAAACGATTAAATATGTGTTAGAGTGGGTCATTTATTGTGACTCTATATAGTCAAAATCAGTCTCCAAGGTCATTCTTTTAATAATCAAAATTTTTTTCTTCAAGGTCATACTTGAATGCCTAGGCTAGAACAAAGATTTAGCTATATTGTACAAATGGTGGTTTGGCATGGAATAGGAAGTGCAAAGGGAAGTAAACATGTGACATGACTGTCACACAGAGTAAATAACCAAAGAATGCATCTTCATACTGATGACATTAGCCTGCGAATCAATGAGACTAGTCAGAGCAGCCATTATCTAGACAGCACATGGATGATACTGACTGATTAATTCCTTGAAACATTATTCATTTTTGAGAAATGCTTATTTAAAATAGTGGATGTGGAAACCTTAATTTCAGCTTTATTGCAAGTAAGCAGAAAAAGACAAAGCCAATGTGTTAGTATAAATTATAACCCACAAATGCTTATTTCTGATGATGCATCTTGTTTCACTAGCATGGAGGATGCAAACTTTATTAAAGGAAATTATGTTTGTCATGTAACAAACTCAGTTTCTTGCTATGCCTAATGGCTTGAAAGAAAATGCTGTCCAGACTTTGATGGAAATGATGAAGAAAAGGAAAGGCGACAAAGTGAAAACAGAAATATTATTTTTATTTAATCCAGAATTGCCTTTTGCATGACAACTGGTTTCTTTCTCCTGGAAAAATGCTTCTATGGAAGTTTGAGATTAGAATTTACCTCATTTTTACTTGATGCCAAAGCAATGCTGTGTCTTTCGGCTTTTCCCAGTTAGGGGGTCGCCACAGCGGAACTCCGGTCCGCTAATGATTGGCAGTAGATTTTTACGTGCCGAATTGCTGGCCCTGATGCACAACCTTCAACGAAGGTACGCCCATTCACGCATGAAAACATGTCCTTACTAAATGACAGTTTAACATAACATGTGTTCATATATTAATTCAGTAGCTGCTGCTATGTGCTGAAGGAGAAGAAGCGTTTTGATCAGATTCTCATGCCATAAACAGATCACACCAAATTAATCTTGCCACTTCTTGTACATTTCATTGAGTCTCAAATCCAAGAAGCTTCAACTAGATGAAATTTGCAGGTCAATAATATTAAAAAAAGCAATGCATTTTCTGAAGGGGGCATAATTCATCGTGTAGGTGACTTCTATCTTGGTAAGTTGGTGTCCTTGGCAATTCCCTCAAGTGGCACTCCTCAGCACGGTTTGAAACCCAAAAAGAGTGAAAAAGAAAAAAAAAAGTCCTCCATATTTGTCAGGAATTATCGGTGCTTAAAGATGACTGATACTGCCCTCATACCGAGCTGAGAGCCGACTATCAAAAGTGATTGCAAATTTGCACCACTAAGTTGCAGGAACCTATTAGCACCTCTTATTTGGTAGTCTTCACACCTCCTAACAAATGGAATCTGGAACAGCTGTCCTCTTTACCTCATCCTACTGACTTCCTGTGGGAATAGCAATCAGGAAGTTCAACATCTGGGAAATGAGCTTGACCAGTTGGAACCTCATTCAATTTACAGTCAAAAAGTAGTAGGGAATTACTCTTGCCCTGTTTCTTGAATACTGAAATAGTATAATGAAATATTTCCTGATTATTGAAATAGTGCTGAACTAATTATTTCACTTCTTGCCAAAGAGTCTGGGATACTTATAAAAGCTTTTCATCCATTACGATTTTGCATTCAATATTAATTTCAAATATGTGCACTCATACACACACACACACATACATATATATATATATATATATATTTATATATTGGTGCATATCACCACACACACTATTGTCTTCAGAGGTGAAATTCAGAGTTTTATCTTGTCTGCAGATTCTGCCATTACAAACCCCACATTATACTTTGCAGGAGCATTTTAAAGTATCAGTTTATAGAGTTCTTAATTATGCATCCACATAGCTTAAACACTAGGTCACTTGCTTTTCTGGATGGAGAGTTATGGTAACTTAAATGCTTTATAACATAAAAAGTACAAAAGCGATACAAATATAGTTTCTTGGTTTCGTCAGAATACAGCAAGTGAGGAAGGACAGGCAAGGAAAGTTGTTTTGTGCAGTACAGTCCGCTACCCTTTGTTTGACTGCAGTGCTTAATGATATCTGCTGAACGTGTGTACCTCAGTTTGTATAGTCATTCCCACCCTTCTATCTGACATCATCACAACAAGGTAGAGCAATCTGTCATACAAATTACTGTATCCCTCTACCTCAGAGAAATTGTGATCCTTCAGCACTGGGTGTTTTTCTTTCCTACACTTGTTTAACATGTTTGATTAAACAGATTGACAGATTTCTTTGAGAACTGCTAGTGCCTAGCTATTGGAACTAAACAGCAACTACAGACATAAAATCCATCCTAACAGACCAATGCTGACAACAAGATAACCATTACTCCTTAGAAATGCATTCCTTTATGAAGCCAGATTTTATTACTGCTGATAATAAATCATTCAAGGCTTTCAGTATTATTGCATAACAATTGCATTACGCTGAAGGTGTTTTAACCTGCATAACAGATAACTGGAAGTCTCTGTAACTATCAGGGTATTATTGGTAAACTCCATGCCCCTTTTGTACATTATGAATATTTTGTTCAAGAAGGCTGATCATAAAGTCCACTTAATGGGGACATTATCAGTTGCCCACTAGTACTTGAGTGATATGGGCAAGCTGTTCAATGGTCTTCTTGGCTTTAAGCTTTGTAAGAACCTATAAACTTCAGCCATGTCCAGTAACAATGCAAGTCCCAAACATAATGTTAAGAGGTGGCTTTAATATTCATTTCGATAATCATAACTTGAAAAGAAACATGAATAAATGGGTCTCAGAAAAGACCTGCTGTATTCCTTACAGATTTCTTATGTCAGCACCAGTTTACAAGATACATGGTCATTAAACATTAATTATAATTTGGATTCAGTGATTTGAATTTCAGATCAAAGAACAATTCTAAGATTTTTCTGTATATTGACAACAGACGCTTTATCAGTTCAAATTCAGACTCTGAAAGTACTACCATGCATTATTTCAGACTATTTATCTCTGTTACTGTCATTAAAATATATGACATGATATTATATGATATAATACATGATACGATACGAGCATTTTTAAAAATGTCATAACGAATATTGTATTTGTCAAGAGTCTTTATCAGTCAAATCTAAAAATTAAAAAAATTTGCTCATAAAATTATAATCACTAAATTAGTTATATAAACAAATAGGCAGTATTTAAAACCATGCACTCTTTCATACTGAAAGTTGTTAACTGTCCTTTTTCCTTAAACAAACCAAAATTACATTGAAACCACTCAAAAAAACAGATAATGGAACTGTTATTAGAATGAAACTTAGAAAAATCTATGCAAGTATGGACTAATCTTGTGGAATTTAAAAATACTTCATATGAACAGCAACAGAATCTAAGTTTGTTATTTAGACAGTATTCATGGTGAGTGACCTAAGCTTGAGATTAAGGATAAGCTTGGCTGGGGTTCGTGGTATGGCAAGTTAATAAGCTGCAAACTAGCTGAGCCACAGATTATTATACTTTTTTATCTGATTTAACCAGATGTGTAGGCATGAGTGTTCTCTGTTAGTTCCACTTGCATCATTCTCATTGTTTAAAACTTCATTTGGGCTGATATTCAAGTAATCAGAAAGCACGGCTCTTCTTAAACGAATGACAAAACAGATGGCACTACATTCATTTGAATTTAACATTGTCTTGAAAAATCTGAGGTTTATTTACTACACCTTTAAAGATAGCTAGCAGGAAGGCTAAATCCAAGTCCAGTATTGGCTTGGCTACCCAGTGTTTGGTGCATAGCAAGAGTGAAGCTTGTATGATTCAGAGACAACTTGGGTAGGATTTATTCCATTTGCTGGTAAGTATCTTTTATCCTAGATCGTGAATGTCCCTAATCTTGTTTTTGTATGTATATATATATATATATATATATATATATATATATATACATACATATATATATATATATATATATATATATATATATATATATATATATGTATATATATGGATCTACTACGTTACAATGAATTATCACTTAACCGAAAAGAAAAAGTAGAACCCCACTTCAGTGAAAGTACACGTCAACGAAAGTGCACTTTCACTGAAGTCTAGGCACCTGATTGCCTCACAAATAAAAAAAAAAAAATATAACAAAAACATGCATTTGCAGGGGGGCTGTGCCCCCCAGCCCCCCTACTTGAATATACCAACTCCGAGATCGCACTACAATGAGGAAAAGGGAATATTCCCATCCTCCACTGTATTGTGATCTCTGTAGTCATTTTTCGAAGTATCAGTACTTCGAACAAGTGGGTCTGTACAAGTGAAGTTCGCAGTACTGAATATATATATATATATATATATATATATATATATATATATATATATATATTTATGTGTGTGTGTGTGTGTGTGTGTGTGTGTGTGTGTGTGTGTGTGTGTACGCGCACACACACACACATATACGTATATGTATGTATATGTATATATATATATATATATATATATATATATATATATGTATTATATATATATATATATATGTATTATATATATATATATATATGTATTATATATATATATATACATATATGTGTGTGTGTGTGTATATGTATGCATGTATATATGGGAACACTTCACAAAGTCGAAATCCTGAAAGATCGAATTTCATATGGCCGAGACCATATGATCGAACTTTCAGAATCCCGACATTGTGAATGGAGATCTGCATACAGCGCGGAATGGGAGATTTTCCTTTTCCTCACTGTAGTGTGATTTCGGAGTTGGAATATTTAAGTAGCAGGGGTGTGGGGGCTGCAGGGGGACTTGCCCCCATGGAGAAACATTTAAATTGTTGGTTTTTATGGGGGGATTTTTTTGGGAATTTCGATATTCCAAAACATTGATCATATGGTCTCCGTCATATGAAATTCGATGTTTTGGAATTTCGGGATTCTGAAGTGAATCCATAAAGGTATATATATATATATATATATATATATATATATATATATATATATATAGAGAGAGAGAGAGAGATTTTTTTAATGTTGCTTGTAAAATTTGAGTTTCAAATTTTATATTTGTGCATGATAAGGCACAATGTGTTATGCTAACTGCAATACTTAAAACTGTCCCTGATTCTGGGCATTTGCCCCAATATCTTTTGGCTTTGATTCTTCAGATAAGAGATTTTTGTCTGGTGTGGAGTGTTAGGGATTATAATAATGTATGTCTGCTTGTGGATCTACTTTGAAAGATCGAACCTCATATAATCGAAACCCTTTTTCTCAAAATGAAAATCGCTAATTTTTCAGAGGGTAAGTAAACACTTGCCGAAACTTAAACAAAACACACACTGAAGTAAAACCCACCTAGGTGGTGGGCTGCATCCCCCACAACCCCCTAACTATATATATATATATATATATATATATATATATATATATATATATACCAACTCTGGGATCTCTGGGATCACAATATAGTGAAGAAAAGGCATGTTGGGCAAGTGTTTACTTACCCTGGGAAATATTTGCCATATGGCTATTTAAGCTTTTGAGATTTTCATCTTATGAAAAATTGACTGATTATATGAGGTTCAAACTTTCAAAGTAGATCCCTCCTTCTATAATCAATAATTCTTACACATCTTTCAACTGCCTCTGATTTTCCCGTACATTTTCGTTCTGATCCTTGTAAAACTGGTATTTTTCCTGGCAAGTTGTTGTAAACTGTGTATACTAAATAATGGCAGACATTTTAATTTCAGACTTTGTAGTCTTAGAAAAGGCATGCTAATCCAAAATCTATTCTAGAAGATTTCTAAGCACATTAAAGACATATTTAAATCTGTCCCTGATTTTGTGCCTTAACCGCCCCCCTGCCTCCAATTATTTTTGACTTTGTCTCATATTGTTATGGTAAAATGCTGGCAGCTATGTGTTTACATTATAAACCTTTTGCAGTGGGCCTGGAGACATTACTGATCCTTAAAAATGTACTTAGAGAATCAGCAAACTCCACCGGATGCTTGATGTTCTAAAGGTCCAAAAGGGGGTGAGTTAATACACTGGCCTGAGCCCAATGAAAAACAAATGTGTCTATTTATGGTACGAAGTCTGTGTGCTGGAACTGACAGCTTTTTCTTATGCAACCATCTGCTTTTCCATCTCTAAGCACAGCTTCTAAAAATCTGCTGTTAGTGAGTGGGAAAGGAACTCAATTTCCCTTCCTAGATACAACTTGTTTGGAGCAGTATATCTCTAATATCAGCACGTGTAAATAGATTATTGTGACTCTGTGTTTTTCATTTTGTTTTCCCTGAGGTATCAGAAGTACACAGAATGTGGCTGTCAGTTTTGTTAGAGGGGAGGTGATGTATAAAGAAAGGCAGTTACAGGATTTTAAGTGATTACTGACATGGTTTACTGGATGGGTAATATCTGTCGGAGCAGCACAGTCATTACATTTTCGGTATCTTCAAAATAAAAGGCACTGTACCCAATCAGAAGGGCTTTTTTCACTAGAAAACTGTGTTTGTACATAAGATTGTTGTGCAAGTCCCTCAACTTCTTTATTGTAAGCATCCTTAGGGGGAAATGGCATAGTCTTCTATACCCAAATAACAAATATATCAGATCGGAGTTTTTATTATTATTATTATTATTATTATTATCACACTTTGGCAGTACATCCAGTTTCTTCCTGGTTGTTTGTCCACGTCTTGCAAGACTGGGTGAAACTAACGACGAATATATATATATATATATATCTATATATGGTTTCCCATCAGAAGGTCGAACCTGACCCCATCGAATCATGGGATCATCGACCTACTTCCGTGAAACTGACAATATCGAATTCCAACATTGTCGAAATATGACTCGCCATAAACCTCAGAATGGGCTTTAACATGGGTTGAGATGGGGGCGAGATTCGTACTTTGACAATGTCGCCGTTCGGCCTCCAGACTTCGACTGAACCCACTTCGACCTTCTGATTGTCATCCTATATACATATATATATATATATATATATATATATATATATATATATATATATATATATATATATATATATATATATATATATATTTATACACACACACACACATATATATATATATATATATATATATATATATATATATATATATATATATGTATACATATGTGTATATATGGGTCTACTTCATATGGTCGACTTTAGAATTTCCATTTTGTTGACTTTCATATTATTGAGATGACAATGTCGAAAGTTTACAAACACGAACACCCAGAACATCATATTTTCTCTCAGGGTAAGTAACTACTTGCCTCTATGTCATAATGTTTACAGAGTTTCCACTCTAACAATCTAATCACATTGTTATGTCTTTCAGTATAGAAACCTTCAGCCATGAGTGTATTGCACCTTCAAGATGTGTAACTGTTTTGAGTTTTGTATTGCAAAACCTACATTAATCTATATGTCTTACCTTTTTATGGATTTTGTGAACCATCGTGTATGTAATCCACTATCTTAGGCTGCTAATATTAACCTTTTATGTTTTGGTTTAAGCGAACCCCATCTAAGACAGTCGCACAAAAAATGCTGGTCAGAAAGTAGCTGTTCTAGATGATCTCTATACTTCTTGCTATAATTATGTTCTATTCATTTGTCTTTTCTTTTTTTTCCTGATCATGTTCTTTGTATTCTTTCTTTTGCTTTTTGCAATTTCTGTTGCCACCTGATTTTTTAACCACTTTTGGATAGATTTCCATGCCTGCTTTTATCCTAAAGGCTTCTGCTAACCTAAGCACGGAGGTCATCTTGGACTTATTTTGTTCATGTTTTAGAACTTTTAGTATATTTGAGCTTGATGATGTCAGTAAATTGGTCCATATCAGATGATGGAGTTTTCACAAACTCCAAATTCACAAGATCGAGACCATATGATTGAGTTTTTGAAAACCTGAAGTTTTTGACTGGAGATTGCAGTACAGTGAAGATGGGGAAATGTATCCTTTTCCCCACTGTAGTGTGATCTCAGAGTTGGTATATACAATTTGCAGGTGGTGTGGGGGCACAGCCTCCCTACATGGGGGCTGTAGGGGGGATTGTCCCCCTGCAAATCCTAAAAAAGGTTTTTTTTTTTTTGAAGTTCAAATTTTCAGAAACTCTATCATATGTTCTCCACTATATGGATTTCAAGTTTCTGAAAACTCGATCTTCTGACAGACAGCAGTAAATAATACTTACGCAAGACACACAATTACCGACCTGCTTGTGTAGTCATTTTCAAGAAGGGCTATGCCTCCTTCAGATTGAGAGAGATATAATCTCAGCAAACACTGATTCTTCTATATCATTTGATAGGCATGGAGCAATGTTTTTGTTTTCCTATTAAGCTTATCCAGCTTTTGTTGTGGTCAGTGATCACCCCAAAGATACAAATTAAAACAGGAAATGCAAATTCATTGATAGGCTGAACTTTATTCCTCGATACCAAGGCTAATTTCAATATTAATTTTAGTCTTCTAAATATTCCTTACTGAACTTTGTACTCATTTTTCATTCTGTATTGTTCCTTTGTCTATTCCAAGATATTTGTACGCTCTTTGTTCCAAATCTTTTATAGCACATTCCTCCCCAAGCTTTATATTTTCTTGAGCCTTCAATTTTCCTCTTTCAAATGTTGCTTTTGACATTTGTCAAGAACAAATGACATTCCTATGTCATCTGAAAAGGTGTTAACAGTTTGTAGTTGTTCTTTCAGGTGTTTATCTGAAGTGTTCCCAGCACAAGAATCTGGTAGTCTATTGGCCATTTTGGGCCAATTTCTAGCTCTTTCAAGTCCCCCTGTATAAAACCTGCTTTGGCGCATTTTTTGTGCTTGTTACTACTCAGCCAAGCTCCTCTTGGTCCTGCAGAGTGGTGCTAGCAGCAGAGAGGCTAAAAGAGCGACTGCTAACCTGATAAAAGTGTTTTTTTTTTTTTGCTGCTACTACCTGGGTGACTGTCCAATCTAGCTAAACTGCAAGTATTTCTGCTTCTTGAACTGTTTTAAACTGTTTAAAGTTGTTTTTGCACCTGCATTTTTAAAGTTTGCCCTGTTTGTTGCATTTACCTGTTGAGGCTACACACTCAAGTGCGCTAGCCTGTGTTACATATTTATTGCATTTTCCTGCTGTTTGTTGCAAAAAAAAAATTATCCTTGTTTCCCGTCTTTCCTGACCTAGAGTAGTCCAAATACAGGCCTTGATGTATTCTGGACTTTTGGAAAGTTCCTGTGTTGCCCATTTCCTTTCTTGGAAAAAGGGAGGCTTCTTTGTTCACCAGTGGCAGTGGGGAGCTAAGAGCAGCCTATCTATCCCTGGAGGAGTGTTCCCAGCACAAGAATCTGGTAGTCTATTGGCCGTTTTGGGCCAATTTCTAGCTCTTTCAAGTCCTCCTGTATAAAACCCGCTATAGTGCGGCTTTGCGCGATTTTGCGCATAGGGCAGCATCGGGCAACGCCGCTTAATTGGGTTTAAACCATTCTCGGCTCCACAAAGTCTGGTCTTCACTTTTTCCCTTAGAACTGATCTAGTTCTCATAATAAACACCCTATTCCTACTCTAAAGCCTGGCACTTGCTCACTAAAGCAATTATATAAGTCAGCACTAAAAAATTAAAAGCACTACACCCTCACAAACTCCCCTTGAGTACCTTGTTCCCCATTGGCCCTTTTTTCAATTATAAAGTAATTCCCAATACTATTCTAGCATGTCCAAAGGTCAGTTGTCAGTCTCCTCTCCGGTCCAGCTGATGAATCTGGGAATCTTGAGGCAATGTTACAACTGCCTCATGTACACAGGCAACCCTCTCCTCTTCCCAACAAATTCCAATACATGTGAGAGATGCAACCATATAGCCAAACTGGAGGCTAAGCTCTCTCAACTCAGTACTGGCGTAACCAGTCAGGAGGAGAAGGAAACCACACTCACTACAATTCCAGTCTCACATAGACCTACCACGACAGCAAATCAAACACATAAACACACAAAAACATACTCGGAGGCTCTAAATAAAAATCTGCCTAAGCAACAGAGACCTCCAAAGCAGACACCCAAGCAACCGCTACCCCAAAACAAAACACGTGCAACACATAGCTCACAAAGCCAGTGTGCCAAACAGTCACAGCCCGTAAGGCTAAACAACACACCTGATACACTTGTAATAAGTGACTCTATCCTCAGGCACACTGACGTCCCGCTCACCAGGCTGAACAAGGAGAAGGTCATGGTGAGCTGCCTGTCGGGCGCTAGGATCCGCCACATAACACAAGCACTCAGGTCACTCCAAGGCAAGTACAAATATGACTTAGTCATTGTCCATGCTGGTGTGAATGACCTGAGACGTACCTCCCTGGACTACATGAAAAGAGACATAGAGGAGCTCTCTGAGAATGTAGCCCAGGCCGGTATGACCCTGACCTTGAGTAGCATCTTACCCTCACCAAGAATGATGCCACAATATGAAGAAAAGATGATCAATTTCAACAACTGGCTTAAGTATTGGTGTCATTCAAAGGGGATCCAATGGCTGTCAGCCTGGGATGACATGCTCGACAAGCCACGATGCTTTGCTAGGGAAGGCTTGCACCTGTCATACCTGGGCTTTTGGATATTGGCAAAGGCTCTTGCCACCCCCATAGTGCCTTTTCTAGGCACAGCTCAAAAGACAAACCCACCTCCATAGGTATCACAAGGGATAAGAAACTAAGAGTAATGCTACTCAATGCCAGAAGTCTAAACACTTGAAACTCTCCTTAGCATGGAGAACATCAATATCTGTGCAGTAACAGAAACATGGTTCAAGGCTCCCGAGAGCACCCCAGCACTACCAGGTTATACCTCATACCATGTTTTTCAGCCCCAAAACTTGGACTGAACCACAAAAGGAGGGGGAGTATCAATATTCGTCAAAGATACCCACACCTCCAGGATGGTGGCACAGCACGAAGCATCAGAGAATATCCATGTGCAACTAACAGTGGGTAAAACTGCCTTCCAGTTTATAGCCTGCTACAGACCACCCTCCCAAACCCAGGAACCCCACTCGGCCTTCCTGAGAACACTGGAAAATATGAAGGGTCTCCAAACACCATTATATTGGGCGACTTCAACTACCCAAACATAGACTAGCTCCAACACCCTAGCCCAAAGATTCCTAGAATTTATAAACTCAAATGCTATGGAACAACTTGTTACCACTCCCACAAGAGAGGAAAACATACTGGACCTGATCATCACCAACAGACCAGAAGTGTATCCCTCACTGGTAAGATCAGACCATAAACTAATCTCACTAGATATTCACATCCCGACCCCAGCTCCTGCCCAGAAAACCACAGTGAAAAACTTCTCTAAAGCAAATTTCACACTCCTCAAAACCGAGGTGGAATCCTTCAAAGCCCCCGGGCCTGTGGAAAATATGGCCCAGACCGCAGAATCCTTTATAAACGCATTCTATGAACACCTTCAGGAATGCATGGATCTTGCAATCCCAAACAAAACCAAGACCCAATCCTCCAAAGGCAGGCATCCTGTCTGGTGGACCCCAGCCATAAACAAACTATACAATAGAAGGAGGAAGCTACTACATGACAGAGCAAAATCCCAAAAAGGGAAGGCATCTCTGATCAGTATTAGCAAAAAACTACGGGCACTCATAAAATCGTCTAAGGCCAGCTTCGAGAGAAAAATTGCACAGGACACTAAGGATAATAACAAGGCTTTCTTTAGTTATGTTAGGAACCTGGGTGGGAATTCTCAGATATGCTCAGAATGAGTCCAAAATGACAAAAAATACACCGAACACACAGACATTGCTAACATCCTAGCTGACAGGTTCAGCGCAAACTCCCCCCCCCTTCCCCACCAAAAGGGCAAATATCTATCCCAGCAGAGTGTTGCCCCCCTGACATCTCAGATGCTCAGGTAAGAGCCGCCCTCTCCAAAGCAAAAAACACAGCATCAATGGGACCAGAGGGTGTCCCGGGCTGCATCCTACATGAACTCCAAGAAGAACTAAACCCAAACATAAAACTACTGTTCAATCTCAGCCTTACTACAGGATATGTACGCAAAGAGTGGCATACAGCAACAGTGGTCCCTCTCCACAAAGGTGGTGCCTCAACGGATCCTGGAAACTATCGCCCCATAAGCCTGACTAGCTTGGTCTGCAAAGCTATGGAAAGGATCATCATGGACCTCATAAATAAAGATATTGGGGACCTACAGATACTGGATCCTACCCAGTTCGGCTTTGTTAAGGGCAGATCCTGCCTCTTAAACCTGGTTGATTTCTTTGAAACAGTCACCAAGGCCATTGACGAGGGGAAGGTGGTCCACACAGCCTACCTGGACCTCACAAAAGCCTTCGATACAATACCCCACTCGGGCATTATAGATAAGCTCACCAGCTTAAATATAAACCTCTATGTCACTAGATGGGTTGCAAACTGGCTCAAGGACAGAACCCACATGGTTAGAATTGCTGGAGCCATGTCAGACTCCAAACCAGTTACAAGTGGCATCCCACAAGGCTCAGTCCTGGGACCTCTCTTGTTCGGTATATATTTCTCGGAGGTACAGGCCAACATGGAAGGACTGTGGCTGACCAAGTTCACAGATGACTGCAAACTGGGCACCATAATCGACTCTCCAACTGACACAAGCATCCTACAAAAGGGCCTCATAGAAACAGACAACTGGTGCCAGAGCCATGGCCTCAAGCTAAACGCCAAAAAGTGTATAGTCATCCCCTTCGGCAAAAACAAAGTGCCCACAAATTATCACATAGATAGTAATCCATTAAGTACGGAAGAAGTAATTAGGGACCAGGGGACCCAAGTTGATAGCAATCTCTCATTCGACAACCACGTGGCCAAAGTGGTTAGAAAAACATTTTATATAGCCCACCTAATCATGAAGGGAGTCACATCTAGATCAGGGGAGGTCATTGTGCCTCTTTACTTATCCCTCATCAGGCCCATAATTGAGTACAATGCCCCTTTTGGGATGTACCTTACCAGACACCTGCAGCAACTGGAAAGACCCCAAAAGTATCTCACCAAGAGGATCAAAGGGCTCAAACAGATGCCATATGCTGCCCGGTTAAAGAAACTCCAGCTCTACTCAGTGGCATACCGCCTACTCAGAGGCGATCTGTGCCTGACGTATAAAGCCATGTCCAAACCGGAATTTAATGGACATGCTGCACCTCAGAAAATCCAAATCCCATTGAGCTACGCGCTCGAGAGACTTGAACCTCAGCACTGAAATAAATAGGACATGCTGGAGGTACAGATTCATAACCCAGAGGCTCCCTTCACTCTGGAATAAAATCCCAGTCCAGGTTAAGCAGAGTCCCTCATTGACTTTCTTCAAGAGGAATCTTGATGAGTGGATGGGAGATCGTAGATTTACTCCGGGTATCACTTCTGTGTCACTGTTAGACAGAGGCACAGTATACTAACCTCGAAAAAGGGCATAGCAAAATTCATTTAAAATGGGTGGTGAAAGCCAAACACACTCTGGCTAGGCTTGTAAATGCCCTAGGGCATATAGCCTAGTATAAACCTATGAACTATATAGTTTCAAGTCATCTACAAAAAGTAGATGAGCTACCCTTTCAGTGGATGATTTTCTTGGAGTCAGACAGAATATGTGACCTAGGCTGTTGAGTAAACAGATTAGTGGATTAAGAGGAAAGGAAAAACAGAAATGGTGACAAAGAATCACCCTGGAATATTCCACTCTGGAATTTCACACCCTCAGTAGCAATTTGTCCTTTTTTATGGTTCAACTGCAAAGTGGTTTGCCATTTCTTCATAGTAACTGTAATACAATTTACTAATATATAATCGATCTTGTACATCTATAAGCATTCTATAATCCAGGAGTGAGGAATACTATCAAACATGTTTGTAATATATCCATGCCATACTGAGAGCCCTTTTCTTTTTACAGGTTTCCATTATGGTTTTATTTCACAAAAAAAGTATCCTTTGTTCCATATAAATCTCTTTTATTCCCCTTCGGTTCTATAGCCACGATTTAATTTTTGTCTAAATGACTGTATACTCTATCTCTATCAATTCCTGCATACACCTTGCATGTTGCTGGATGATAAGTCTTGGGGTGATCTGCAGGTGCACTTCTAAGTGTGAGTACAGGTTCCCCACTGTTAAACAATCAGGTGTCATTTCAGGGTTTACATATAAATAGTTTTTACTCACGGGTACTTTTAACAAAAGGTTACATCATCTGGACCTGATGTTTTCCAGTTTTGATCCTTCATTAACTTTACCTGTATCCCAATAGGAGTTACTTCATTCCAATCCATATATTGTATGTAAGAGTCTCTTAATTGTTCCTTTACTTTATTTTATCCAATCAGCCTCCTTATTGTGCTCAACTGGGTCCTCATACATATTCCTCCAGAATGCATTAATTTCTTCTTTTCTTTGTGGTTTCTATTTTTATTCACAACTCGCTGTAAAATTTCCTAGTCATTCCTAAACTGTTTGTTTTGTATCCTTTCCTTATATTTCTCAGTGTATCTCCCAAGTTTTCCAACCTATGCAGAGATTTTTAATTTATTTTTAGAAATAGTATAACTCAAATCCTGATCTGTTTTGATATATTTTTGTTTTAAAGCTTTCACTTTTCTAGTAAATTTTTAGATTGATTTCCTTTTCTGTATTTTTCCAATAATAGGTTCATAGGTAGGTACTAGGCTATCGGCCCTAGGTCTTATACAACCCCAGCCAAAAAGGTACCCTGGCTTTTGCCACCTAAGAAAATTATTTTCCTGTGCCACTGTCGAGCAGAGACACAGAGGTGATCCCCGGGGTGAATTTTCTATTTCCCATCCAATCATCATGATTTTTCTTGAAGAGTGCTAATGAGGAGCTTTGTTTGATATAGATAGGTAGTTTATTCCAGAGTATGGGAAGTCTCTGGGACAGGAATCTATCCCTCCGGCATGTTCTGTTTATTGTGGTGACAAGGTTTAGGTCCCTAGAGCGTGTAGCTCGGAGAGATTGGGATTTCTTTAAGTGGAGCATGTCCAACAGCTCTGGGTTTGACATAGCTTTGTATGTTAGGCAGAGATCACCTTGAGTAGGCGATATGCGACGGAGTAAAGCTGGAGTTGTTTGAGACGGTCTGCATACGGCATCTGTTTGAGGCCGGTAATCCTCTTTGTGAGGTATTTCTGCGGCCTTTCCAATTGTTGTAGATGTTTTGTGAGGTACATACCAAAAGGGGCGTTGTGCACTATAATGGGTCTAATGAGTGATGAGTAGAGGGGAACAATGACCTCTTTTTTTCTGGATGAGAAAGTTTTGTAATGAGGTGTGCCACATAGAAGGATTTCCTGACTACTGTGGTGATGTGAATATCAAAGGGCAGACTACTGTCCACCTGTGTCCCAAGGTCTCTTATCACACTTTCAGTGTTAAGTATACTACCGCCTATGTTGTAGTTCATGGGTTTTTACCAAAGGGGATGCATTGAGCTTGAGTCCATGGCTTTGACACCAGGCATCTGTCTCAGTGAGGCCCTTTTGTAGGATGTCCACATCGTTAGGAGTTTCGATTATGGCTCCTAGTTTGCAGTCATCTGCGAACTTTGTTAGCCAAAGACCTTCTGTGTTAGCCTGTACTTCAGAGAAGTAGATACCAAACAGGAGAGGACCCAGGACTGAACCCTTGGGTACTCCACTTGTCACTGGTCTGAAGTCGGATTTGGAGTCTGCTACTTTCACAGTGTGGGATCTGTCAGTGAGCCAGTTGGCAACCCATCTTGTGACATAGGGATTTATACCTAGTTTAGTGAGTTTATCTATAATTCCAGAGTGGGGGATGGCGTCGAAAGCCTTGGTAAGATCTAGATAGGCTGTGTGAACCACCTTACCCTTGTCTACGGCTTTGGTGATTGCTTCAAAGAAGTCTATCAGGTTTAGGAGACATGATCTGCCTTTTACAAACCCGAACTGGGTGGTGTCCAGAGTTTGGAGATTACCAATGTCTTTGTTTAGAAGTTCCATGATGAAACATTCCATGGCCTTGCAGACCAGGCTCGTCAGGCTAATGGGGTGGTAGTTCCCGGGGTCTGTGGTGGCTCCCCCCTTGTGGAGTGGGATAACCGTCGCTGTGCACCATTCAGCAGGCACAAAGCCTGAGGTGAGGCTATGATTGAACATGGTACTTAGGTGGGGTGCCAGTTCGTTCTGTAGTTCATGTAGAACGCAGCCTGGGATGTTGTCTGGTCCCATGCATGCTGTGTTCTTGGCTTTGGAGAGTGTGTTTTTTACCTGTGCATCTGTGATTACAGGAACTTTGCATTCTTCTGGCACAGAGATGGGCTCATTAGGGGTTGAGAGGGGGGTAAAGTTAGCACTGAACCTATCTGCCAGGATGTTGGCAATATCAGTTGGGTCTGTATATTTAGTGCCATTGTGCTGTAACTCAGAGCAGATCTGAGTGTTGCCATTGAGATTCTTGACATAGCTATAGAATGCTTTGTGGTTGTCTTTAGAATCAGTGGCGATTTTGTTTTTGTAACTAGCTTTGGCGGATTTTATCAGGGATCGCAGCTTCTTACTGAGGCTGACCAGGGAGCTCCTCCACTTATGGGATTTTACTCTCTTTTGCAACAGTTTCTTCCTTCAGTTGTACAGTTTGTTTATGGCAGGGGACCACCAGATTAGCTTCCTTTTTTTGGAGGATAGCGTCTTGGTTCTGTTTGGGATAGCACGATCCATGCACTCATGTAAGTGCTTATAAAGTGCAATTGTGTAGGATTCAGTAGTCGTAACTGTATTGTCCATCTGCATGGGTGTCATGAAGTTCACCACTTCTGTCTTAAGAAGTATGAAGTTGGCTTTGGAGAAATGTTTTACCATGGTTTCCTTAATGGGGGGTGGGGGCAGGATGTGGATATCTAGGGTATTTAACTTATGGTCAGATTGGACCAATGAGGCATTGACTTCAGGTGTGGAACACCGGTCACTCATGTTGGTAATGACTAGCTCTAGGATACTGTTGCCCCTGGTGGGGGTGTGGATCAGTTGATCTAAGGCATTGGAGTTTATGAATTCCAGAAAGCGTTGAGCGAAAGAGTTGGTACATGAGTAGTTTTCCCAGTTAATGGTGGGGTAGTTGAAATCGCCCATTATTAGGGTGCTTGTTTGAATAATAATATTTTCCAGTACATCAAGAAAAGAGGAGTGGGAATCCTGGGGAATGGTGGGTGATCTGTAGCAAGCTACAATTTGGATTGCAGTTTTGCCCAGAGTTAGTTGCACTCAGATAACCTCGGCTGCATTATGCTGAGCAACTAGCCTGGAGGTGTGGATATCCTTAATGAATATGGACACACCTCTGCTTTTGGTGTTCCGTTCCAGGTTACATGGCCGAAAAGCATGGTATGAGTTATAGCCTGGTAGTGCAGGGGTGCTCTCTGGAGCCTTGAACCAGGTCTCAGTCACTGCACAGATATCAATCTTCTCCATTTTAAGGAGTGCCTTGAGTGAGTGCATTTTGAGATTTAGACTTCTAGCATTGAGTAGCATCACCCTCAGTTTTTGCTTGCCTGTTCCTGTTATGGTGGTGAATTTGTCATTTGAACCTTGCCTAAAAAAGGCACTATAGGGGCGGCAAGAACCTTAGCCAGTATCCAGAATCCCAGGGGTGACAGGTGCAAGGCCATCTCTGGCAAAGCATCGTGGTCTGTCAACCATGTAATCCCAGGCAGACAGATACTGGATCCCTTTAGAATGGCACCAGAAGCTTAGCCAATTGTTGAAGTCATTCATTTTGTCCTTGTACTGCGGCATCATTCCGGGTGATGGCAGAATGCTACTCAGGGCTAGGGTCATACCTGCCTGGGCTACAAGATCGGAGAGCTCTTCCATGTCTCTTTTCATGTAGTCCAGGGAGGTACGTCTCAGGTCATTCACACCAACATGGACAATGACAGAGTCATATTTGTACTTGTTGTGGAGTTACCTGAGTGCGTGGGTTATGTTGCGGATCCTGGCACCCGACAGGCAGCTGACAGTAACCTCCTCATTGTTTAGCCTCGTGAGTGGGACATCAGTGTGCCTGACTACAGAGTCGCCTATGACTAGTGTGTTGGGTACGTTGTTTTGCCTTATTGGCTGTGGTTGAGTGGCACTGCAATACTGCTTTTCTTGTTTCTCAAATGTTTCTAGTTGATGCTTTAATTGTGGTAACCTATTTGCCCATTTATTTTCCTTTACTAATTTATGCTTCCATAGTATTACCTTGTCTGTTATTAGTTTCTCTGCACAATAATGTATTCTGTTAATTTCTCTTATATCATTTGGATCTCTATAGTTCCAATTACAGTATTAATTTGGCTTATTAAGTTCCAAACAATCCATGACTTATTCACTTTTGGAAGCCTCTGTCTTTCATATATATTATTATATTTATCCATTTATATCAAATCTAGCATGTCTTCTTTTAAATGATTTTCGTCCTGACTGAGAGTTTCTTTTATGGTTTGAGTTTCCTGCTCTTTCTGCCTCTGCGTAGAAATATCTTGGCTTTGAAATGACTGTTATATTTTGTTTTGTGAAACATCTTTACTGCTTTCAACATTTAACTGAATTAACGTGATTTTCTCTACTACTGCACTGCTCTGCTTCCTATGTCACTTCTTCAGACTGTGCTTGTTTGAATAAACTAAGTACACAGCAGCCTGATAGGCAATGCGAAATGGAACCACAAGAAATTCATTGGGTAGTGAACAGAAAATGGAACTACAAAAATCAAACTTAAACTTTTTAATAAACCACCATTCTGATGTGATCTTTGTATCTGTGATTCCCATTCAAATCCTTCACTTTGTAACTGACCTGTCAATTCATTTTCGATTTCTTCTACTTCTGTATCAAACTGCTTACTTGCCAGTATGGAAGACTTCCGTGTTAGTATTCTATTTTTTGTAACATATACCATGTCTGGGTGTCTTTGCCTGTACTTATGTTCAAATATTTTTGACCTTGCTTTAGTTAACATGAATTTCTTTTCTGCACATAAACTGCACCATATTAGACTTCGCTTTTTCTCTGGGGTCCATTCCTCTCTCTTTAATGTTGCACTCTTTTTCATCATGATGTATGAAAACCTAATTATTAGTTTCACCTTGCTGGGGTTTAGTTGAGAAGGCATGCACCACATGAATGCACCCAATAAGGCTTGAGGATAACGTCAGTACAAAAACAATCTCTTTTCCTTTTGCACTGTTTCATCTCTTCATCCAGGCCTATTATTCTTGAAGTAGGAGTTACATGATGTGGACATATTTAAAAACAATGTCTGTAATAAAAAAAAATCTGAAGATTTTTGCATGACTGGAATTCAGGCACATGATATCCAGTTCATACTATACACAGCCACATAGAAAAATGAAGATAATTATTCAATCAGTGAAAAATCTTATAAAAACAACAGATGTAATAGACTCAAGCTCTGTCACCTTTAAGTTAGGGAATACAGGAATATTGTGGGGTAGTAACAAGTTCTTACTAACTTAACTGTTCTTGGGTGGAAGGTTGAAGAGAAAATTACCTTCTTCATTTTCCTTACTGATGCCTAAAAATCAATACAAAGTAAATGCAAAACTGGGAAAAATTAGCATAGACAGAAATACCATTATGATACAAACTGCAGGAGACTAGCAGGTTTATAAGTTTGAGAGAGAGAATACAAAAGTCATATGAAAGTCGTTAACTTGAAGCTGAAGCATGCAATGAAGGAGATGAAACAACATGATCCTGATTTATTCATGGGGAGGAAGGAAAGCTGTATAGCAGAAATTACAGGCATTTTATATAACAAATAAATCTAAGACCAGGGTAGAACAGCAACATAAACTGGTACAGCTACCACAGTTAAAGGAAAATGGATAATTTAAGAACTATTATAGTTAAGAATTGTGGAAGCGTCTGACACATATTCATTGTTAACAATTTTTAGCGAGTATTCTTGGTAAACAATACTGAATAATATTAATTCATCAAAATAACTTTTTGTGAGTTTGAAAAAGCAGTTATTAACCATGCTTTGAGTTTCCTAGTTTAAGCTGTTGCTGTTTGATAAATTTTCCACAATGTACCCATCAGTTCCACATTGAAAAAAAGTTGCATATCTCACATTTTGGAAAAGGAAGGTAGAGCTTTGGGAGCAAAGCTCCTTAAACTGTGTCATAACAAAGCCTGTGGTGAGGAAGAACTGTCCCAACATGAAGATCTGAAGTCCAAAGAGAGCAGCTCTGCTCAGTGTTATTAAGTACCAAAGTCAGATTTCAAAATGCAGCCAGGAAAAGGGTATAGAATAAGTGGGATTATCGCAGAAGGCAGGGTTTAAATCTCACTACGAAACCTTGAGGAACAGAAGAAACAGGGGACAAATAGGAGTCATCCTACAATTGTTCAAGATTCTAGGGGAGATTTGGTAATGCTACTGACTTTTAAAATGTATCACAGTACTACTTTATAATTTTAGATCAGCCCAATTAATACTTTCGAAGACATTTTTTAAAAAAATGCATAAAGAATTGGCTAAATTCATTTTGGAACCCAAAAAAATCAGGATATCTTATGATAAATTAATGACCCCAAAAAATAAAGGAGGACTGGAGTTGCCTAATTTTGAATTGTACTCCCTAATCGTGAACTCTAATAGAATTCTAAGAATTGCCAACTATGATACAACTACTACTAAGTGGACACCAACTTGGGTGATTTTGAATTATAGATATATTTTAAAGTTAAACATTAATCCTAAAGCAATACCCTTTTTAGGTAAAGACACTTTGAAAATTTATGGGATTATTGAACATATTAAAACTAACATATTATCCACACAAGATTTATTTCAATCTTTGGATCTGGGTCAATATATGATGGTTTTTCAACCATTCCATAGGAATCCTAATTTAAAATTGAACAATCAATTAATTGATCTTAAACAGTTTCCACTAATAGTTAATTTAACTTTGATTGATATATACAAATATCTGGACTGCCCGGCCAATCAAATAAGACAAGAATTTAACTTACCCAAAAATTATCTTGTTATTTTGAGACAAATTAGAGAACTTGCTATGAGCTACTTTTTAAATTTTAAACCTAAAGATGAAAATGTTAATAAATGCTTTGAGTTGTGGCAAGCCCTCCAACAAGATATTAAATATAAAACAACAATAAATAAATTAATTAAAGACTTTAAATTTCATGATAAAATTCTGTTATCCAACTATTGGGAAGAGAAAATTTTAGTGACAGACAAAAGTAACATGTTAAAAGCAATTGACCTGACTATCAAATCTACTTCTCTTCAAAAATTGATGTATACCCAGTTGATGATATGGAATAATGCATATTATACACGCCTTACCCTACATAAATTTAATGTTAAAAACTCTCCAACTTGTCCATATTGTAAAAATCAACCGGCTGATCTTATTCATATGTTCTGGAGCTGTAAATGCATATATAAGCTTTGGAATTCCCTTAAGATTCAACTTCAGAAGATGGGTTACCAAAGTACAATGTTGTCATGGAAGTTTACGATTTTACATATTCCTCCGAAAGAACTCCCTAGATCACAAAGTACCATATATATTAATATTTTTCTGTTAATTAAACTTTATATAGCCAATAATTGGTTAGACCCATCTAAAACATCTTGGGAAAACTTTAGAGTTTTGGCAACAAGGCATATATTAGCTCATAAACTACTCAAGTCCAAATAATAAAAATATTAATAACCCAAAAATTTGGGAACAGATATTTAATATTATATTAGCATAATACTCACATTTATATACTTGCTTGGAGAGAATTTTGTATTTAAACTGTATATAACTGGAAATGTTATTAACTACTTTTTGTTTTTTCTCTATTCTTAATGTTTTACATGGAAGCATTCTTGTAAATATTGTATATTTGTTTGGTGTGATAGTTAGTGATATTAGTTAGTAATCCTTTGTTTTATATTTTTTCTCTTAAAATGTTGTGTTTGTTTTTACTTGTGTATGAAAATAATATAACAATAAAGATTTATTATGGAAAAAAAATGTATCACAGTACGAGGTAATACCAGTAAATAAAAATTTACTGTAACAAAGGAGGGGGTGGTACCACAGACTGACTTTTTAGGTATATCATGGAGTGTGAACAAGGGCTTGAATACTATAATAAGGCAGATATGGATGTTCCTCCCACAAGTGCAAGCAAAACAGAAGCGTGAACTGCTAGTTTAAACTCTGCTGTGGATAAGATAATTTCTTGAAAGAAGTTGAGCATTAATCCCTAGGTGGCATAGCTTTAGAAGAATACTGTGATACCCACAATGTACAGAGTTCTTCAGATGGATAATCAGGATAGGTAGTCAAGACATGGGCCTACTCATAGCTTTGTTTTAGACTTTATGACACATTAGGTTAGAGAACAAGTTAGACAGGCTTGGATGGGTCCTAAGGTGATGGCCTGGATAAACAACAAGACAAAGAAGGCCAGAGTAAATCATATCTTTGAAGATGAAACAGTGGTGACAGGCATCATGTAAGGGTCAGGACTGGATTGAAAGCACAGGCAAGAGATAAAAATGCCCTTTTTTTCTGAACTTGTCAAGCTGAGGAAAAATGGACTGACACAGCACCTTAAATCCAACACAAAACAAGGAAAATGATGTATTAAGGAAGAAAACATCCAAAAAAGCAGTGCACGGCTCAGTGGGAAACAAACAGCAACAAATGTTGAAAAAGACCTGGGGTAGTTGTATCAGATGGCCTAAAGGTACAGAAGTAATGTAAGACAGCAGCAGTGAGGGTGGCACAGCTAGGGTATGTTGTGCAGTTCTGGAAATGACATTATAGTAAGGATCCTGGCTTAGTTTCTGCTGTGTGGAACAATGTCACATCTATTTAAAAGTAAGGATACAATCCAATTTGTGTCTTTTTCTCTTTTGCTATTCAGAATGGCTTCAGAAGGCAACCCAAGGACAGCAAGTGAAAAAGACAGGTAGAAGTTAAATGCTGCCATTTTCCATTTTTTTTGGTCCCACCCTCTCCAACACCAGGCTTCAAACAGGTGGTGTAACACCTTTTGAAAGTTAATTTTTCTAAGAGCTCAACTTGAGCAAATGGTGTCCAGTACCAGCAAACTACAGATATAAAGGACTTTTCACTTAATCCCTTTTACGCGCTCAGCTCTTTCGACACATGCACGAATGCAGGTACAGTCCTTATGAAGATGACCCTGCACTTACCTACATGACTCTTTCAGATACATGGTCTGTCTTTCATTATGATGCTTACAAGGCCCAAAGCCAGCCCTACAGCTGGCACGGCAGGGGGATGCTACCTATCACCAGGTTCCCCATGGAAGGCAAGTAATATTCAGCTGTTCATTCTTCTCCTCTTTTAGAGTCTCTGCACAAAACAAACAGTTACAACTTATCATGAGCTCAGCCTACCTTTCGAACATTCAGTTTCCTGTGCAAACCAGAATGGCCATAGCACAAAAAAGAGAGCTCCCTTACTTTAAAGTTTAACCACTGCAAGTTATATAACCATTTAATGGGAAGGTTAATTAATTAAAAAGAAAATGCATTTTGGGAGGGCAAACCTACACTGTATTTTCTGAATGTATACATTTCACATTCTTATATCTTACTAAAACTCTTTACTTTTGAGTTTGGCTAGAAAGTATCTGTTCTCATTACAACTGTGTATACCGAAGATTTAACTACAGCATTGCTGTTTTAATTTTTAAATAACGCACGGTTTGGCAAATGTCTGAATTCTGAAAAAGGTTTCAGATATAAGTTCCAATTTGCATTTTCTCCATATAATGTACTGGGGTATACTCTTAGAGAAAAATGGTACCAAATATAAATTCGTTTAATTATGCTAATGCGGTAATATGTCACAGTAAATAAGCTACGATTATTGCAGTATATTTTATTTAATATACTTAAATTACATGGCAAGGTTTGGAAGTAAACAAACAACTAGATAATGTGCAAATTTGTAATATTAAACCCTGAGGGAGGAATGGCAAGCATTTTATGACTAGACCATAATTGACCAGTTGGTATCCAGCTGTGATGTTGATAACCACATTTCCTTTGATTATTTTGTAAGAAGTAGATTCCAGATGTGAATCAAACTTTGCAGAGCTGGTTATATCACTAGAAATCAGTACAGTGCTTACTCTCAACTATTCCTGGACGCAGAGTGCATCTGAATCATTCCCATGGAAGGATGACAGGCTCCCCTTGTTGAATTAGTCATTCTTCTCCAGAATCACAGCCTACTATTCTCTAACTTGATAATTTATGAAAACTGCACTGACAAAGCTACATTAATAAAAAAAATCTTAAGATGTTTAAAATGTATGCAGTATGATATAAACATCTGCACGACACTGCTGTAGGCCTTGCCACTGCACTCATCTCACGGACACGTGCCACATGCCTGCAGTACAGCCTATGTATGAGGAAGCACTTCATTGTTTTTTTTATTTAGCAAAATACCAGCATTGTCTGTCATTCCTCATCATTTTTGTATACTTCTTGGTTACTCAATATAATTATACCAAGGTAATTATACATTTTCCTATTTGTTAGTATAGCTTATCCCCTGCAGTGAGGCAGAGTTGCCGTACTTGTGTTTTGACTGTGCTTTTACCTTTCCATGCCATCCTGTTCACTCCGGTTTCCAAATGTTACCTGCTGAAGCATACTTTTCCTCTAGTACCATTGTAATATCACTTACACAGAGAGGGAAGATGACATCCTAAAACCCATCCATGCAATTCATCAGCTGTAACTTATCCCAAAACCCATCCATGCAATTCATCAGCTGTAACTTAGCCCAGAACCCATCCATGCAATTCGCTATCTGTAACTTATCCCAAAACCCATCCATGCAATTTGCCATCTGTAACTTAGCTCAGAACCCATCGATCCAATCCGTCATTTGTAACTTTTCCCAGAACCCATCCATGCAATTCACCATCTGTAACTTATCTCAGAACCCATCCATGCAATTTGCCATCTATAACTTATCTCAGAACCCATGCATGAAATTCACCATCTTTAACTTATCTCAGACCCCATCCATGTAATTCACCATCTGCAACTAATCCCAGAACCCATCCATGCAATTTGTCATCTGTAACTTATCTCAGAACCCATCCATGCAATTCGCCATCTGTAACTTATCTCAGAACCTATCCATGCAATTCACCATCTGCAACTTATCCCAGAACCCATCCATGCAATTCGTCATCTGTAACTTATCTCAGAACCTATCCATGCAATTCGCCATCTGTAACTTATCTCAGAACCTATCCATGCAATTCACCATCTGTAACTTATCTCAGAACCCATCCATGCAATTTGCCATCTATAACTTATCTCAGAACCCATGCATGAAATTCACCATCTTTAACTTATCTCAGACCCCATCCATGCAATTCACCATCTGCAACTTATCCCAGAACCCATCCATGCAATTTGTCATCTGTAACTTATCTCAGAACCTATCCATGCAATTCGCCATCTGTAACTTATCTCAGAACCTATCCATGCAATTCATCATCTGTAACTTATCCCAGAACCCATCTAAGTACTTTACCATCTGTAACTTATCCTAAAACCCATCCAAGTAATTCACCATCTGTCATTTATCCCAGACCTCATCCATACAATTCACCATGTGTAACTTATCCCAGAGTCCATCCATGTAATTCACTATCTGTAACTCATTTTTTTAACTATAAATGTCATATATTACCTTCTGTACCCTGTGGCAGAGCTGTTTTTTCAGTGTATGTTTCCACAATAGAACCCAGAGCAGTTAGCTAATTTGCATTTGTATTGCATAGCACAATTAGTAAACTTGTATATTCATATTTTGGATGAATCTGTGCCAGATGTCTTGCTAAAATCCAGACAGAGCACACTTATACCCCCTTCCATTTACTGCTTTGTTACAAGCCACCTGATACAACATCTGAAAGATTTTCTCTGGAAAAAGTATGACTTCATTGTCAAGATAGATATAGTGAGTGTGTACAGTTCTGTCTGCCATGACACTGGACTACAGATATTTCAGCATTTTTGGGACATAAGCCATCACTTTGCATGCTTTGGGACTGATTACATTTTGCTTTATCAACGTTTCTACTGTTTTGATCTAAAATTTTACCTGCACCTGAGATGGCTAATGTGCTCCTAGTTAAGCCAACTTGTTCATGGTTCCCTTTGAAGACAGGTTTGTTTAGGAGAATGCTTGTTTTCAAAATAATTTGATTTCTTTCTGAAGATGTACTGATGATATTTGTACCTTTGTGGGCAACAGAACATATATGAAGCAGTTTTATTTAATATCTCAGGGGGAATAACATATGCCTGACATTCATTCATTTAAGTGTTATAGTTCAAAAGCATTGATTACTGGTTGTACGAATAATCACCTAGGTAAAGGCTAGTTATGACAACTTTACACACTAAAAAAACTACAAATACATTTTGACAGTCACAAATACACACTAAGCATGCCTCTTTAGGTCATACCCTTTGTGGAGTTCCTTAAGGCCAAGAAACTATATTCTGACATATGGAAATTAGAAAAGTTCCCTTAAGAGATGGAGTTACTTAAGGCCAAGAAAGTAGATCCTGACCCATGGAAATTAGAAAAGTTCCCCCAAGATGATATGCACTAGACTTGCTAGCAAGAGTGATAGTCAGAAAGTGCTCTGTGACATAGTTACTGTCAGGGTAACTGAAGACACAAATGGAGTGTTTATTTCAAGAGTAGGCTTTTCCCCCTTTTAATAAAGTGACAGCCATCACATATTACCATTGGATAGTAATCTTATTTGACCATATCCTTTGAAACATCTTGAATTCATAACTTACAGTAGCTCTCCTAACCTACAGTACCCATCCCACTGAGGAAAAGCCACCTGGTAGAGAAGTAGGACACATTCCAATATGGCTTCTGCTCAGTGTGGCCTTATATTGACTTAGAAAAATATGAAGCATTAATGGACAGAAGTTTACAAGCGAATATAGGTTTCAGACAACAGAATGCATTAAGACTGGGTGTTGTACACTGCTTAATACATCTATGTAACAAGGTATACAGATGCTATATGAATGGTTCAAGTTAGACTGCCAAAAATTCAGAAGAATATAAGAGAAAAATCTAGAACAGAAACCAGTGGGTGTACATTTTAGAAAAAATATAATTCTGTGAGATCTCTTTTGAAAAGTGTGGTGATGTGGCATGCTAAAATGTGAGGGTATCTCTAGTCGTGATACTGCAATGAAAGAGAATGATGCCTGGATGTGTTGTTGTCTTTCGGCTTTTCCCGGTTAGGGGTCACCACAGCGGAACTCCAGTCCGCTAATAATTGGCAGTAGATTTTCATGAACGCCGAAGTGCCAGCTCAACGTTCAACCTTCAACAAAGGCACGCCCATTTACGCATGTCTTTCCAACACCCACACAACCGCGGGGAGGACATGCAGACTCCACACAGAAGGCACTCCCCGCATCTTTAAATTCTAGATTTTAACTCCTAGTGACATGGATCTGAAGCTTCTGTATTTATATGAAGCATCTGTTTTAGTTTCATTTGTTACACAGCTTTACCTTTCAACCTCTTAGATCAATAAATCAGGAAAAAGCCATAAATAATGGGTGGGACAAGGGTACTAAAACATGGATAATTTTTTTTAATATTGCACTTATAAACTTAAAAAGTTGACAGAGTAACAAACCTGTAATATAAATGTTTATGAGGAACAGACTGAAAATATTAGGCAAAAATCTGGACCATCTGTGAACATGTGGACAGTTGAGAGGTATCACATCAGACTGGTCCACTTGAATATGTTGGCTTACTTTAATTTATCTGGCAACTTGGTTTTGAGCCATATTTTGCTGGTCCTTTCATAAGACAGATGGGTACTATATATTTAACAAACGTGAGTATAAAAGAATTTTTCTTTTTTGGTGGAAGCACTACTATTCAAAACTAAACTGGAATAAAATATTGTATGGCACACCAGTACCGCTTATCTGTGCTCTTTAATAGAGATGATCTACTTCTGCACATATACATATACCAGGTTTACTTGAAAATAAGTGTATAACATATGCCTGGCATGGGTCTTTATCACTTTATCGAATGCTATTCAGCGAATAGCCATTCGCTAAAGTGATATAGATCCGTTTGGCACAGTGCTCCCGCTGTCTTTAAAGCTATCTCGCATCCTTTCTAAACCCCATCACTCTCTAGATGTTCAGTACGTTTTTCTTTCTTTAATAAATGATTCCATCATTTGCAAACCAACTTAAGCAAATTATCTGTTCTGTAGTGTTCTGCACCCCCCTTGCACCTGAAATGGAATTATATGAAGCTTCATCCTACCTGTTGTAGGTGCAGGTTTCCTGCCTGCTGTGTATAATAAAAAGAAATGAATGGCTGCATATTTTGTCTGCCTTATTGCTGTCACTCTCCGTCCACCTCCTTCCTGCTTTGTTAAATCACGGTGTGCCTCCCATATGTAGCTAGAACATGCCATTTTTGCTATATTTTCTTCAGTTTATGCCTTTGCTAATCTGATTGTCTTCCCTCCTTCGTTCTACTATATCTAGCATGGACCTCTGTCCTAGTATCCTCACCTCATATCTTACACTTTATGGATGATATCCTCTTCAGTTAACCTCTTTTGCAACTTACTTTGACATCCATTGCACTTCTTATATTGTCTGTTTTCTTGACTTTGTCTACACAAAAGTTGTTCACCTCTGCTTTGCAGTTTATAACCCCAACCATAATACGGCTACTTGCAACAGTATGGTTCATTGTAAATGTAGTTACATCATACCTTACCAGAATAAAACTTTGGTCATTTTCAGGATGTCTTCTGGTGAAAATGAAAGAGTGTCTCAGGAAGAAAAACACATTAAAACAGCCTCTGTACTGTACTGCTCTTCAGCATTGCTGTCACGAAATACAAAATATTGATTAGTTCTCCCCATACATGATATGTTTTCTTGCCAACAGATACATTTTTTTTTAATTTGGGTGCGCGTGTGTGTGTGTGTGTGTGTGTGTGTCTGCTTGTGTGTGTGAAGTAGCCTAACAGGTGAGGAAATTAAGCCAGTATGTAATAAGAAAGCATGTGCTAGGGAGATTAATCAAAAACTATATACAGAGTATAGGGTTTAATTGCACTAGCAGCTGACAGCAAATATTATTTTATTTTGTGTGCTACTGATGAGTGTGAAGCAAAGTTACTTTTTGTAGTACTATACTGTTTTTCTCCAGTAGTGTTGTAACAGTTGCTGAATGCTCCCAGTTTTATGGTTGAAAGAGGGAGAGAGCGTGAGACAAAAAGAGACTAACAGTCCATACTCCATTCTTCATTACTGTTTAATGTGCCTAGGTGTTTGAGTTTTTGTTAATTTTACCAATGCAGGTCTTTGACAACTTATTTACTTAGGTGACATCAGTTGATGTTTGTTGCCCAGGGATTTTTAAAAAGAAAAAAAAAAAACAGGAAAAATCAATGATACTGTAACACCAAAACTGGTGTATTACAGAGTGTTACTGTTCTGATAATGCAGTGCATTCTGACTTGGAATGCACTGAATGCATTGTAAGGTCAAACAAGACTGATTTGTACTGATTCTGGTGGTACATTTTCTCAATTTTATGCCAAGCCCATCTCACCTGGCCATGATTTTGCAGAATGTCCTTGATTTTACCTCCTTTCCAATACTCAGCATGGTTTCCAACCAAACCATAGCACCACCACTGCCTTACTCTCCTTACTAACACTATCCTTCAGCATAAAACAATGGCTATCTCTCCTCTGCTACTTTCCTAGACCTATCTAAAACATTTGACATGGTCCCACACAAACAACTTATCTCTGTCCTCAATAACGTATCCTTCTCACAATCGGTCACCAACTGGTTTCAGAGTTACCTGTCTGACCACCAACAATCCGTTGTATGGCAGAATAACATATCTCCCCAACTACCTGTCTCCATAGGGGTTCCCCAAGGATCCATCCTTGGACCCCTACTCTTCTCTGTTTTCACCAATAATCTAGCCTCTGCCACCAAACGTGGCACACTCATACAATATGCAGATGACTCAACCATCATCTGCTCAGCCCAGTCGCTACCCAAACTGCAAAAAGTCACACAGGAAGCCTTTTCCTCTGTTGAAACTTGGTTATCCGATGCCCAATTAATACTCAACCCAAACAAAACTAAACTGCTCATCTTCCAACCCACCAAACATACTCAAAACAACTCTCACTTTAACATCACAGCAAAAGACAACACCACTCTATACCCAACTGAACACACCAAATTGCTAGGAGTGGAAATAGACAATAAACTAAAATTTGACATTCACATATCCTTGACCATAAAAAAGTCCACAATAAACTAGGAGCGCTATACAGAAATAAACAACTTCTCACCAAAGCAGCAAAGATTTCAATAGCAAATTCACACCTTATCTCCACAGTACTTTATGCCTGTCCAATATATACCAACCTAAGGCAATGCGATTTAAACAAGCTAGAGACCTGCTACAACAAAATCGTCAAATTCGCCACAGGGGCATCTTACCGTAGTCACTACTGTCTCTCACTTGCTGAACTGGGCTGGCTTGAACTCCCTCACCTCCTTCAATGGTATCAACTCTCACTTGCCCACAAACTAGTAAATCATCCACTAAATGTCCCATCCCTCTAGAATCTACTCCAACCCTATCGCACCACCAGACCACTAAGATCCAGCAACAAAAATCACTTGCAGATCACTAAAACCAATAACTCTGCTGGTGAAGCACTATTCTCTTGCACCATAGCCAAATTATGGAACTCCCTCCCACCCACAATTACCTCCATACCATCATGCACCCACTTCAAAACTTTACTAAATGCGCACCTAAAAACATGCTGGCTATGCCCTTGCAACTCCCACTCTAATATCACCTTCCCCATCCAACCACTACCTTTTTTTCCACTCCACTAACTACCTTGATTATAGCAAGCTCAGATGCTCATAAGCCAGTACTTATTATACAGCAGGAACTTCTTCTTGTATCATTTGTTAATGTCTGTTATGTACTTCACAGATAAAGATTCTAGTTGTCTACTGATGTACTATGTTCTTCATCTGTAAATATGTTGTAAGTAATTGCTATGTAAATTGTTAATCGCTATGTAATCCAATGTAACTACTGTCTGTTTATTTTAACTGTGGAGCTTTTCTCCCCGGGCCTCCGCTGAAAATGGACCTACGTCCAGTCGGACACTCCCGGTCAACAAATATAAATGAATAAATAAATAAATAAATATATGTGCCATATTTTTGTCTCAAACTATTGAGGTGACTAATCTGATTACAGTCTATGACAGACCATCTGCTGGTAACTGCATTGCGCAACAGTGACATTGGCAGCAGTAAACATTTAAGTTTCATACTTATTATTGTCCAGAAAATGAATGTTGGGGGAATAACCTGTTGTTCTGTTAACACTTTTTCTGTGAACTTATCCCTTTGCTTTCTGTCCCTGGAGAGTGATGAGAGGTCTTCTCCCAGTCTCTGCTGGGCTGGCATACAGAATGTCCAACTTTGTGCCTCATACGTTTGATCTGTTCCTTATAATGTGTGTTTTTTGCTGGGCACTGCACTAAATAATGACAGGCATATGAGTTTCAGACTTCATATTCCTCTGCAAGCTGCTTGCTAATGCAAAGCTTGCATTTCTAGCAATGTTCTTAGTAAATAAGAGCAATGTTTAAAATCTGTTCCTTATTTTGGGTCTCTGTTTTTAATTAGTAAGCTAAAGCAAACAGGGCAGGGGGAGCTACAATTAGTTTCACTGGATAATTTTGACAGTAGTGATCTGACATACATTTTCTGGGCTATTATTTATGTATTTATGAGTTTATTCACTTATTTGATCTTAAGCATACATCTGAAGTTGACCCTATTCATATCTGTGGTCAAGAGTTTATGTTGTGACTGAGAGGATGAGTTCATGGATACAAGTGTCAGAAACGATATTCCTTCTCATGGTGGATGGATTAACTCTTCATGAAACAGTGACAATCATGGCATTTAGGAGGGATATTATAGTACAATTACATCTACTTTGTGCTTCCAGGACTTAGTTGAGGGTTCGCGTATCTTCAGAAGATGCCCCCTGGAGTGGCCTGGGTGCTTCTCACAGGTATTGTACCAGACACAGACAACTAGGAAGAGACCCAGGACATGTTAGAGCTATTATAGTTCTAATATATGGTCAGAGGCTTTGTCTATGGTAGTCTGTATGTGAAGAAACTGTAGCATGCTATCTTGTTTAACAACCTAGAGGTATGCTTGTAACTTATGGAGAATGAGACACCTCCACCATTATTCCTGTCTGTGCAGTTGCCTGTCTAAACTTGTGGAAGGCACTTAAGCCTTGTACTGTGGGGTACTCTCCGCGGCTTTAAACCATGTTTCAGTAACTGCACAGATGTTAGCATTCTCCAGAGTGAGAAGAGCTTGATGGGAGTGAGTTTCTTATTTAAACTCCTGGCATTGAGCAGTAAAGAGGTTATATCACTCCATAAGGGACTCAAAAACCAAAATCCTTGGTACAGGAGGTCAATACTTTATCCATTAGGCCTCTGGGCCTTTTTTTTTTTCTTTTGTAGAGCAAATGTTTACTGATTATCACAATTTAATTTGTACACATTGTGCAATTCCCATGAATGGAACACTTGTTATTTTGGTATTGATTGCTGACACACATTTTTATAGTTATATGTTCATGCAATGCTGATAAACTAGCTTCATGTAAGGCAATCAGTGCTTACATGTAACTTTCAATAACTTGCAACTGTTAAGCATGTAACTCCAAATATCACAAACAATTACTCTAGCTAATCTTAATCTCAAGGTTGTTTCAACATTGTTCCGTAAACAAAAACAGTTACATACAAGTTAACCATTTAAAATACATATTTATATTAGAAATTAAACTAGTGACTATAATATTTTATTTTTGCTATACTATAAATTTTAACAATTGGACCAGTGATTTCACACCTTATATTGCAATCTCTCTATTAAATAGGCATATATCTTTAGCGCTTTGTTTGATATGTATCACTGTCCTCTTCCAGTTTCATTTCCATTACAGAATCTGACAGAGCCCATATATATTTGATTTATGTAGCTCTGTTTCTGATCTCTAATAATTATAAGCTCCATATTTTTAATCTCTGTAATCATCTCTGTTCACCTCACTTATTGATGGTTTGTCCAGTAAGGTTCTCCTGGAGAAAAGAGGTGTGGCCTGAGGGAGGTTACTGACAAGGAGAGAATGGTCATAAGACTGAATGGCCTTGTAGTATTTATGAACCTAATTTATAAATCTGTGAATCTAATCTTAAAAAAAAAAAAAAAAAAAACATTTTTGGTATTAGTAGTGAGAAGGTTTTGTGCTATCCAGGTTCATAATTATATGTGTGAAATGAAGCTGGCAGGAGGGAGGTGGGGGACTTGCCTGAATTAGTTAAGAGTAAATTACTTGCATGCATTGTGATATTCAGTACAGGGAGAGTTAAAATGGAAAAAAAATTAAAAGGAGCTAACTTGATTAACCCCAGTTAGTTTATATCATGGGCCAAGTGTGAGAAAATCGTTCTGTGGATGAGAGTATTATAAAAAGTGAACAGATACCACGTCTGTGAATAAAACAAAAAAATGTGGAGTAGGAGGAAAACCCAAACAGACTCCAACCTTTACTGAAATGCAGTAGGTAGAAATGAGTGCTTTCATGGAGACAAAAACTTTCATTTGTACCTACTGGATTTTAATAAAGGCAGTGTTCTGCTTCAAACTGTCTCCTATACCATATTATTTTATTCACAAAAGGTACAGCCATTCACTTCTTTTTAATAGTGGAGTCTACAGAAAAGATTTTAAGAGAAAGAGAGAAGAGAACAGGGCTAAGAACCAGTCCTCTGGGGAACCCGATGTGAATAAACCTACATTAAAGAGGCTTGAATCTATAACAGCTTGAAAGTTTCTGTTTTATTTATTTATTTTATATTTGTTGACCATGTTTTCCCGACTGGGCTACAAATGCCCATTTTCAGCGGAGGCCCAAGGAGAAAAGCTCCAACAGAAAATAGAAATTTTACATAGTAAATACATATAGAAATACATTCATCAGTACCACAGATTACTGCATTACACTGCCACACATTACATTCATCAGTACCACACATTATTGCATCACAGTGTCATACATTAAACTGTGGCAAGTAAAATACATATAGAAATACATTCATCAGAGGGCTACATTCATAATTGCATATTATATACATAATAGTGCAATAGTTACATAGCTGAAATATTTTACTAGTTATATTTGTACAGTGATGCACCAAGAGGAGGAGATAAAGTAGTAAGTTATTTGAAGGGAAGGAAGAGAGAAGAGAAGTAGAAGGTTACAGGGGAGTGTTTGTTGTTGTTTGTCTTTTTGGCTTTTCCCGGAAAGGGGTCGCCACAGCGGAACTCCGGTCCGCTAATGATTGGCAGTAGATTTTTATGGTGTCGAGTTGCCAGCCCAACGCCCAACCTTCAGCGAAGGCACACCCATTCACGCATGTCTTTTGGAGTTCACTAGACCGTGGGGAGGACATGCAGACTCCACACAGAAGGCACTCCCCGCACACTAGCTGAGAATCGAACGGGAGAACCTCTTGCTGTGAGGCAACAACACAACCGCTGTACCACCGTGGCATGTGTTTATGGGGGATAATTACATTGGCAAGTCCATTTTTCATGAAGGTATTTTTTGTAGTGGTTTTGAATTGATTGGGATGTTCAAGTGATCTTATATCTAGTGGTAGGCTATTCCAGACCCTGGAAGGGTTAAAGCTATAAACTAGGTGACCCATTTTGGCCCTTGGTTTGTAGATTTTTAGTAGGCCTTGTTCAGAACTGCGGAGTAATCTAGTGGGTAGGTAATGAGAGATTAGAGATGAGATACTTGGACAGAAAGAGGGTTTGTAGAGAATGGAGTGAATAATCTGAAACTGATTATACTGAAGCAGGTTAGGTAATTCTAGCCAATTTAGTTCTTTTAGTGACAGACAGGGATGGGATTTGTAAGAATTTTGGGCAGCAATTTTGGCAATCATGTTATAAGTTGTTTCTAACTTGCTTAGTAGTCCAGTGTTGAGGCTGGTGAGAATTTGGGCGCTATAAAGTAAAGTGGGTAAGAGGTAGGCATTTGAAAGGGTTAGTTTTGCTGATTTGGTAAGATATTTTTTGTTTCTATAGAGGAGACCTAGCTTGAAATGTGTTTTTCGGGTACAGTTATTGACGTGTAAATCAAAGGTTAGTCTATCATCAACAGTAACAGCTAAGAGTTTTGTACTGGTGTCCACCTGTATTTGAGTATTATTTTGTGACAGTATGGAGAAGGAAGACTTTATGTGGTTAAGGTTTTTAGGGAGAAAGAGTAGTAATTTGGTTTTCTTTGGATAAAGGATAAGTTGGTGTTCAGATAGCCAGTTTTCTACAGAGTTAAAAGAGGACTGTGTGTCTGATTTTAGTTGAGTTGCTGATTCAGCAATAGTGATGTGTAAAATCATCTGCATATTGCATCAGTGAGGATCCAGGACAAGAGGAGTAGAGAAGGTTGGTAAAGATGTTAAAAAGAAGGGGCCCAAGGATGGAGCCTTGTGGAACACCCATTTTAACAGGAAGAAGAGGGGAGAAAGCTGAGAGCCATTTGACTGATTGGAGTCTATCAGATATAGCTGCTAAACCAAGATATGGAGAGAAGTGTACATTTGCTAGTTTAAGGAGAAGAAGTTTATGAGAGTCTGTATCAAAGGCATTAGAGAGGTCAATGAAGAGATAGGTAATAAGTTTGTTACTGTCTCTAGCTAGTGATACAGAGTTTAGAAAAGACAGGAGAGCTGTAGTAGTGCTGCGCATGGGCCGAAAGCCATGTTGGGTAGGTGTGAGTAGATTTTCTTGCAGAAGGTAGTGTAAGACTTGATTGTGCATACATTTTTCCAGAATTTTGGAGAGTGGTGAGAGTATGGCTATGGGTCTAAAATTAGTTACATCTGTGGAGTTTCCTCCTTTGTGTACTGGAAGGGTGTAAAATTGCTTCCAGATAAAAGGATTGTGGATTCCGTAATAGAGTGATTTATTAGAAAAGAAACTGGGAGAGCAAGAACATCAGCAGCAACCTGAAGGAATACAGAGGGAATGTTGTCTATGGATGTGGAGCAAGGTTTTAATTTAGATAGTTGAGTTTTAATATAGTTATTGGAGACAGGTTTGAGGGAGAAGGTAGTGGTAGGGTTACTACTGATGGAAGTGTTTGAGCTATTAGGTCTATTACTGTTGGTGGGATGGTTTGTGTCTTGATTTAGTAATTTGGATATTGAGTCTATAAAGTAGTTGTTAAATATGGAGGCAGTTTCATCATATTACTGTTTTATTACCTTATTTTCCTGTTTTTGTGAGCTTATATTGTTGATTTCACTTGTGGGCTAAAGTATTGCTTAAAAGTAACAAACAGGCTAATACACTCAAGTGTACCAGCCTTTGATAGCAATTTAGTCGAAAACAAAGCATTTACTGCATTTTTTTCTGTCTGTTTGTAAAAAAAACAAAAAAAAATATTTCTCCTTTCCTAAACTTTCCTAGCTAGTTGTTCCAGTGATCAGATTTTGCTGATCCCTGGGCTTTGTATTTGGTTTCTGTGTTCCTCCATTTTCTTGTGTGGCCAGAGGCAGTTTCTTTACTCACCAGTGGGAGTGGGGAGTACTGAGCTGCTTGGTTGTCCTCAGAGGAGTGGTTAGAAGCAGCAACTAGTAATCGGCCATTTTGGGTCATTTTCTCACACTAGGGCAGCGGTTAATCAGATTTAAACTATTAGGGCTACCTAAAGTCCACTCTTCAAATTTTCCCTTAAAACTACCTTCCTCAAAGTATACTACTGTCCTATTTAGTGTATCCTACAACTATAAATTATCTCTACTTGACTCCCAAGTAGACTATTCTCTATCTGTATAGTGAAGCACTTGCTCCTACAGTACTTATCACCTCGATACAGCACTCTTGTTATAGAAAGTACCCCAAAAAAAGCAAACCCCATTTCGCGGTCACCCACATCCCCAGAACCTTTCTTAAGTTTTTCTGTCTATTCCTTCTAGCATGTCGAGGGATCAGTTGCTAATGTCCTCTCCTGCTCAGCTGGTGAACCTGGAATATTGAGGCAATGTTACAATTGCCTCATGTACACAGACAACCCTCTCCTCCTCCCACAAAACACAAATACATGCGAGAGATGCAACTATACGGCCAAACTGGAGGCTGAGCTCTCTCAACATAGGACTGGCATGACCAGACAGGAGGAGAAGGTAACCACACACACTATAGACCCAGTCTCACATAATACCATCACAACCTCAAATCATACACATAAACACACAAGACATACTCGGAGGCTCTGATCAAAAATCTACCAAACAGCAGAGGCCACCAAAGCAGACACCCAAACAACTACCACCTCAGAACACAACACCTGCAACACATAGACCACACAGTCAGAGTGTCAAGCAGTCACAGCCCTTAAGGCCAAACACAATACCAGACACACTAGTCATTGGTGACTCCATAGTCAGACACACTGACGCCCCGCCACCAGACTGAGTAAGGAGAAGGTCACAGTAAGCTGTCTGTCGGGTGCTAGAACCACATAACGCATGCACTAAGGTCTCTCAACAGCAGGTACAAGTACGACTCAATCATTGTCCACGCTGGTGTTAACGACCTGAGACGCACCTCCTTGGACTACATGAAGAGACATAGAGGAGCTCTCTGATTATGTAGCCCAAGCAGGTATGACCCTGACCTTGAGCAGTATCCTACCTTCACCAAGAATGATGCCACAATACAGAGATAAGATGATCAGCTTTAACAATTGGCTTAAACTCTGGTGTCATTCAAAGGGGATCCAATGTCTGTCTGCCTGGGATGACATGCTGGACAAGCCACGCTAAGGGACGGCTTGCACTTGTCAACCCTGGGATTCCGGATTTTGGCAAAGGCTCTTGCCACCCCCATAGTGCCTTTTTTAGGCAAGGCTCAAATTCTAAACCTACCACCCTAGAACAAAACAAAGAAAAAAAACTAAGGGTAATGCTGCTCAATGCCAGAAGTCTCAACCTCAAGATGCATGCACTCGAGGCCTTTCTCAGAATGGAGAACATCGATGTCTGTGCTGTGACAGAAACCTGGTTCAAAGCTCCTGAGAGCACCCCAGCACTATCAGGTTTTACCTCATATCATGCGTTCCAGCCCCAAAACCTGGACAATACCAAGAAAGGAGGAGGGGTATCCATATTCATCAAGGACACCCACACCTCAAGATTGGTGGCATCGCACGATGCATCGGAAACCATCCAAGTGCAATTAACCATAGGCAAGACTGCTCTGCAATTTGTAGCATGTTACAGGCCACCCTCGCAAACTCAGGAACCTCATATGGCCTTCCTGAGAACACTGGAGGGGATAAATGTATCTCCGAACACCATCATACTAGGTGACTTCAACTACCCTAATATAGACTGGGAACACTACTCAAGCCCAAACACTCTAGCCCAAAAGTTCCTGGAATTCATAAACTCAAATGCATTGGAACAACTAGTCACCATCCCCACAAGAGAAGAAAACATACTTGATCTCATCATCATGAACATGGGAGCACAATGTTCAACGCCGGAAGTATACCCCTCACTGGTGAGATCTGATCACAAACTAATCTCGCTGGAGGTCCTCATCGAAAAGACCACAGTAAAGAACTTGCCGACTTCACACTTCTAAAGACTAGTGTGGTCTCCTTTAAGGCCCCTGAGCCAGCGGTTAACATTACTCAAACCGCTGAATCACTTACAAATGCCTTCTACCAGCACCTGCAGGGCTGCATGGATCAGGCAATCCCAAGCAAAACAAAGACTCTTTGTACCAAAGGCAAGCGTCCAGTCTGGTGGACCCCAGCCATAAACAAACTCTACAACAAAAGGAGAAAGCTACTACAAGATAGAGCAAAATCCTTAAAAGGTAAGACACCGCTGATCACTATAAGTAAAAAGCTAAGAGCTCTCATAAAATCATCCAAAGCTAATTTTGAAAAAAATAGCTAAGGACTCTAAAGACAACCATAAGGCATTCTTTAGCTATGTCAGAAACCTAGGAGGAAACTCCCAGATATGCTCAGAATTAGTTCAAAATGATGTGAAGATTACTGATCCTACAGACATTGCCAACATACTGGCTGAAAGGTTCAGTGCAAACTTCCCCCTCCCTCCCTAAAGGAGAGATATCTATACCAAATGATTGTAGCCCCAAAAGGTGAGAATTGCTCTCAAGGCAAAGAACACAGCATCCATGGGACCTGATGGTGTCGGCTGTGTGCTCCATGAACTCAACGAGGAATTAAACCCACAGTTAGGACAGCTGTTTAATCTTAGTCTCACCTCTGGATCTGTGGTCCCACTCCACAAAGGCAGTGCCTCCACCGACCCTGGAAATTACCGTCCCATTAGCTTGACAAGCCTTATCTGCAAAGCCATGGAGAGGATCATAATGGATCTCATAAATAAAGACATAGGAACTTGCAGACTTTGGATCCAACCCAGTTTGGCTTTGTCAAAGGCAGATCATGCCTTCTAAACTTGGTTGACTTTTTCAAACAGTCACCAAGGCCATTGAGGAAAGGCAGTCCATACAGCCTACCTAGACCTGGCAAAGGCTTTTGATACAATACCTCACTCGGGTATCATTGAAAACTCATCAACTTAAATGTAAACCCATACATTACAAGATGGGTTGCAAACTGGCTGAGTGACAGAACCCACAGGGTCAGAGTTGCTGGCGCCATGTCAGATTCAAAGCCTGTCACAAGTGGTGTCCCACAGGGCTCAGTCCTGGGCCCACTCTTGTTTGGCATCTACTTTTCTGAAGTACAAGCAAACACAGGAGGGTTATGGCTGACAAAGTTTGCAGATGACTGCAAACTGGAGTTGAAAACACATCCGACACAGATATCCTTCAGAAGGGTCACACAGAAATGGATAACTGGTGCCAGAGCCATGGCCTAAAGGTAAATGCCAAGAAATGCATAGTCATACCAAAAATAAGGTTACCCCTAGCTACCATATAGGTGGCAATCCCTGAACACAGAAGAAGTTATTAGGGACCTGGGAACCCAGGTTGACAGTAGCCTTTCATTCGACACTCATATTGCTAAAGTAGTTAGGAAGACCTTCTACATTGCCCACCTTATCATGAAGGGATTCACATCTAGATCAAGGGAAGTCATAGTCTCCTATACTCATCACTCATCAGACCAATGATCGAGTACAATGCCCCATTCGGAATGTATCTGACCCGACACTTGCAGCAGCTGGAGAGGCCACAAAAGTTCCTCACCAAAAGGATAAAGGGTCTCAAAATCTGTCTTATGCTGCCTGACTGAAAGAACTCCAGTTATATTCAGTTGCTTACCGCTTGCTCAGAGGTGACCTATGCCTGACATACAAGGCCATGTCAAACCCAGATTTGATGAACATGCTTCATCTAAAAAAATCTAGATCCCTCAGAGCCACAAGGGCGGAGACTTAAACCTCAACACGGTTATTAATAGGACGTGCTGGAGGGATAGATTCATCACCCAAAGACTCCCTATGCTGTGGAACAAAATCCCGGTTTATGTGAGGCAGAGCACCTCGCTGGCCTTGTTCAAGAGGAATCTTGACCAATGGATGGGAGATCGCAGATACATCCCAGGGGTTACCTCAGTGTCACTGCTCGACAGAGGCACAGCAAAATAATGGGCATAGTTTCTCCAAACTAAAGGACAAAACTATGGGCTAGGCTTATAAATGCCCTCGGGCAGATAGCCTAGTATGAACCTATGAACCTATGAGTTTTGTCAGGATGAGGTTAGGGGAGGCTTGCATACCTGGGTGTAGTATTTGATTTACAGAGTGCCAGAACTTTTTAGGGTTGGATTTAAAGGTAAAAGATGGATTATTATAGAAGTTTTTCTTATCTTTATTTATGTGACTTTTGGCAAGATTTCTAAGTTCTTTATATTTCTGGAGGTCTGGTTGATGTTTAGTTTTAGTCCAAATTTTCCATGCTCTGTCTTTATTTCTTAGTAGTGCACATGTGTTTACAGTCAGCCATGGGGCTATGTTAGACTTTATGCAGATTGTTCTAAGGGGTGCCACAGAATTTAAAATACTAAGGAAAGTGGATTAAAAAAGTGGACAGCTTCATCCAAAGGGAGTAGTTTTAAGGAATTCCAGTTCACTTTTGATAGTAAAGATTTGAAAGTTTCAGGATTAAAGTTTGTTAGTTGTCGGTGTTTGATAAACCTTTGAGGTTTAGCTTGATGGGATGTGTATCTTAGCATTTTTACTGGACAATGATCACTTAGGGAATTTGGTAGCATTTCAGGGTTATGGTATTTGGAAGGGTGAGACAAAAGAATCCAGTAAAGGAGAGATGAGGCTGTATGTGAGTTATTGAAATAAGTGGGAACAGAGATGAGTTGAATAAAGCCGTAGAGATTAAGGTGTTGTGAGGAGTTTTTAGAGGTGAGAGACAGACAGTTAATGTTGACATCCCCAAGAATGATAGTTTCATTTGGGATGTGTTGGGAGATATGAGCAATCATATTTTCCAGTAGGGGGATATTATCACCTGGTGGAATGTAAATTGCTGCAATGGTGATAGTGGAATGGGTATTAATATTTAGGTTTACAGATAAAATTTCGGCTGGGGAAAAGGCTTGGGATGTAAAAGTAGAGTTAGAAATGGTACAGTGGTTAAAGTTTAGGATAGCAACGCCTCTACTTTTCCTTTTTAGTTGATTTAGACAGTTTATGCTATAGCCAGAGGGTAAGATCTGTATGTCTTGGTGTTGGGATTTCAACCAGGTTTCAGTCAGAATAAGGATATCTGGAGTATGGTGGGAGATCCAAGCATGTAGTTCACTTACTTTGTTCAGAATACTCTTAGTGTTTATTGAATGGAAGGAAAGATGTTTGTTTGGGATATTATTAACTTTGGGGTTAGGAGGGCTAGCAGTGGAGTGTGTTAGACCAAGGTTGGGATGAATGTCTCCAGCTAAGAGAATGTTTTTGTGGAGGTAGACGAGTCAGAGCATATTAGCAGTGGGGGTGTAGTATTTGGTTTTGTGTTTGGTAGGGGTGAGTTGGGTGTAAGGTAAGTGTATTTTTGGTAAGGGAGTATTTAATGAGAAGACAGATGGAAAAATGGTGAAGGTTTGGTGATTATATGGCTACAGCAATTTGGGTTTGTAGGGGAGATATGTTTTGGGGTGTAAGTGGATGTTAAGTGATGTGCGTATAAGGAGGAGGAGTAGGACAGGCAGTAATAGGATGGACGTAGTTAGAAATGCATAGATTTTACTCTTGGAGTACATATTGTAGCGTGTTTTTAGTTAATAAAATGCACGGGAGTACAGTTTTTTGGTCTATTAGATAGTGGATAATAGTGCATACCAGCTAGTACCAGTAGGGGGGTGAAGTTAGAATATTTATATTAGCTTATAAGCCATTTCATAACACCAGGACAAAAAGATTATTTATTTGAGGTTTTTAATGAATGTGTTGTAGTTCACTGTATCAAAGCCCCAGGGCACATCTATTGAAAAAGATCTTCAGTGAAAACTACACTGCTAATGTTTCAGTTAGCGTATAAAGTGCTGTTAAAGTGCTAAATCCTGACCTAAACACGTGTAGATTACCTGTTACTAGACCATATTCATTAATATGTTTGATTATAGGGTCATACACTTGTTTTTCAAAGATGTTGGTTACTGAGCAGTAGTTTGATGTTGGTTTAAAGTTTAGAGGATCTTTTGGGTTTAGATATGGAAATGATGTGTTTATGCTTGAATTGTCTAAGAAGGACACCTATGGTAATGAATAAGTTAAATATGTGAGTGAGTGGTTCAGCTATAAGACGAGAAACATTTCTAGAAATACAGCATGCAATTTGTTGCATTTGGAGGATGTTCTTTTGTCTAGTTTGTTAAGGAGATTAAGAACTGATTTGTGAGAGACAAATAAATATGGAGTAGGAGGTAGACTCCCCCATCTGCGGAATAGACTCATTCTCCATGTCAAGCAGAGTACCTCTCTAGCCCTCTTTAAGAGGAACCTGGACGACTAGATGGGAAACAGAAAATATACCCTTGGGATCCCACCTGTGTCCCTGCTGGACAGTGGAAACAGGTGTTGACTTTGAGGGAACAGGGGTGAAATTCTTGGCTACTCTTATAAGGGCCTCTGGGCCAATAGCCTAGTATCATCCTATGAGCCTATCAACCTATTAAGTGAAATATCAGTATACAGTCGTATGTAGTACAACAGTTAGTGAGCAATGTGATGTCTGTACTTCTCAACCTATTAGCACAAGAAATATGGACAAAGCCGAAAATAATGGTGGGACAAAGGCCGAAAAATTGGGACAGTTTTTAAATATTGTTCTTATAAACAATGAAAAATTGCTCGAATAATAGGACTTGTGTTAGTATGCATTTAATGACATATATGAAGCCTGGAACTAAAACGTATGTTGTTATTTGGTGACTTCAATCCTCACTGATTTGCCAGAAGACTGCATTTTCTGAGGAACAGACCAAAAATATGAGGCTAAAATCTAGACATTCTGTGCAAATCTGGACAGTTGAGAGGCATGGTGGTGTCTGTACTGTTGTATGGGGTTAGGTTACTAAAGAAATCATTTGTTCTAGGTCAGACAGCTTGTAAGCTAAATGAAACTGTGGGGATTCTGTTATAGTACCTCCTGAGTCTTTTATATCTCTTCAGAAAAGACAAAAGGATGACACCATTGATGTCTACATGTTTCTAAGGTAAGTCTTTATGAGTACCTTCAGGCCAACAAATCCCCACCCCACTAGCTGTAGACATGCCATGTTTCTGACTTTTTGTGACCTCATCAATGCAACATAAGTGAAATGTTTAAGTCATGTTTCTCATGTAAGTAGCTTTTGCAGACTTAGTGACTAGTCTACTGTTTTTCTTCAAGGGCTGATAATAACAGTATAAGGATTTGTCAAGGGAGTATTTTTTCAGTTAAGCCATGCATTATCTCTTTCCTTAAAAAAGAGCTTTTATTTCTGCAGTTGATTAGGAGCACTTTTGACCTTTTAGTCTTCTTTACTAGCCAGGAGGAGAGGGTCTGTGTCTTCAAGAGAACATTTTGGAAGCAGGAGTAAGTTTTATTTGGAGAGGTAACACTGTAGAGTGGGCTTGAGACTATTCCTCTAAGTGAGAGATGGGTGCTGCTCTCATGCTTTCAGACACAGAACAACCATGAACATAAAGAGGAAGCTTAAATGACCATTTGTAAAAGATTGGGTGATGGCCTATCTTTTGGTAAGACCAGATGGAAAGGATATCATGGCTATGGTGGACCATATTAAATCAATGACAGAATCTTGCCCTCCTGTAGTCTTTGGCCTAGTAGGCACAACCCCAAGTTAGGTGAGTCCAAGGGATTTAAGAAGTTAGGGTCTGTAGCATTAATGTTGAATTTACTTAGAATTATGGAATTTTGGAATGTGCAGTAGATCACACTTACTATGTAATTTGCTCAAGAAGGGAAAGGATGAATGGTGCAGCTTACTATTGATGGTTCTTAATCTTTGGTTTACTATAATTTCCTTGTAGGACTGTACCCATTATCCAGTTAGGGCAGTTGTCAGTAGTGAAGTTAGATTTTGTTAACATCTGGACTAATATCAACTTTTTTTTGTAATTAAGAGGAGTGTTCCTCTTTCAAATGTAGTTTTAAGCCTATTGCTATAAAACAGATGATAGTGCTCCAGAATGTAGCTATAAAGAGGTAGAATGAGCCTTTAATGTAGGAGTCAGTCAAATCAATGGTGTCAAGATGCTCTGTAAGTAACTAGGCCTCTATTTAAGACTACCTGTTATTTAGATTGTTGATATTAAGAATAGCTACACTGAAAATGTTGGATGTGTGTCAGTCGATCAAAGGCACTTTCAGTGAGAAAATTTGTGTGAAACAACTTTTTGTTAACAGAGGAGTTCTATTTTTGATACACCAGTGTGCAACCTCAAAATAGGTATATTTAAGTTCTGGAGTTTGGCAGTATCCCCAGTCATGGGGAGTGGTGGGGCCTTGCTTCTTGTTAGAAATACATACACCTGATGTTCACCAAAACTTGTTTTGGTCATGTTTATCTTCAATTAACTATACTTGATGATATACTTTTTGATTGAGCTACACGGTTATGGAAATGTTTTACAGAATGAGTGTATAAGCCAGTATGGCTAAGATTTTGCTGAATATCAATACATCTGGGTGAGTTTTATGATAAGAAAGTAGAGCTCAAGGATAACTACTTTTGAAAATATGCACTTTCAGAGGCAATTCTGAAACAGATTTTTTGAAGGCAGAGGCTTAAAGGATGGTCTATGTATGATGGGGAGGGGGTGTTGAGGAGAGGAGCAAAGGAAATTAAGACAACCACAAAGGAATAGGAGCAAGCAGGTTAAAAGCACTAGGCATACAACATACAAAGTATCTTTTTATGATAAATCATTCTGTATGTGCTGTATGTAGTTCACTTATTTAGAAACTCCATAAGCAGGATTTAGAAAAACTTAGTGAGTGAGTTGTTCTGGTTTAATGCACCTCTGTAAACTGCTTCACACCACAGTAGCTATATTACATTGAAAAATGTGTCAATACTCATTGTGGACACTTCATCAGGCACTTCTAAAATCTGAAATACATGGAATCATTCACAAACCTGTTTATCCTATCAAGTGTTTGGGGTATTCCATCTACCTTAAGTATATGGCAGTGGTAGACATGTTTCACAGGTCAGAGTGGAAATGTGCAAAATGGTTCCCCTTCACAAAGTCAAACATTCAGAAACTCGAAATGCATATGGCCGAAGCTAGATGCTTGAGTTTCTGAAGCTCAACTTTGTGAAAGGGAGCTAAAAAACAGAAAAACGTAACACAGCAAAGTGTTTCTACAGGGGAGCAAGCCCCCCCTGCACCCCCCACACCTCCTCCTTCTTCTTTTGGCTGCTCCCGTTAGGGGTCGCCACAGCAAATCAACTGTTTCCATTTCTTCCTGTCCTCTGCATCTTGCTCTGTCACACCAACCACCTGCATGTCCTCTCTCACCACATCCATAAACCTTATCTTAGGCCTTCCTCTTTTCCTGTTACCTGGCCGCTTCATCCTTAGCATCTTTTTCCCAATATACTCTGCATCCCGCCTCAGCACATGTCCAAACCAACGTAATCTTGCCTCTCTGGCTTTGTCTCCAAACCTTCCAACCTGGGCTGACCCTCTAATATACTTATTCCTAATCTTGTCCATCCTTGTCACACCCAGTGCAAATCTTAACATCTTCAACTCTGCCACGTCAAGCTCTGACTCCTGCCTTTTTGTCAATGCCACTGTCTCCAACCCATATAACATAGCTGGTCTCATTACCCTCTTGTAGACCTTCCCTTTCACTCTTACTGGTACTCGTCTGTCACAAATCACTCCTGACACTCTTCTCCACCCACTCCATCCTGCCTGTACTCTCTTCTTCACCTCTCTTCCACACTCACCATTACTCTGAACTGTTGATCCCAAGTACTTAAACTTATTCACCTTCGCCACCTCTACACACCTCCCGTTCTTCGCTGTAAGCCGTTCCCCATTCACAGAGTCAAGCTTCCACAATTTCGAACATATGCTCTCGACCATATGACTTTCAAGATTGTGGCCGTTCGACTTTGTGAAGGGGAACCATGCAAAACATATCAAGGAGAAACAATGACATTAGTACACCAGCTAGTTTCAATAAACCTAAAGGAGTTTTACTACTTTATGCTGGCTTTAACACTTTCTCATTCATGACCAGGGATATGCACATATATGTACACAGCCTACATGCCCTTGCTGGCCATTTTAAGCCTAGTCAAGTTTGCTTTTTGCGCTCAAAATAATCTCATTTGGTTATAGACTGGCCTTACCCAACTCATGGTTGATACTTATATATTATTCCTAATGAGAATAACTGGGATCATACCATAGATAATTTGAGGGGACCCATGCATGGCATAAAGCATTTAGGAGCTGCCTCTGTCCATTAGTAGTACAGGGGGCAGTCCTGGAGTAAATTTTCTGTTTCTCATCCATAGAATAAGTAAAACTGGGCAGGGATGAGCTTTGATTTATGTGGATGGTGAGACTGTTCCACAGCAGCGCTATCTTCTGTGAGATATACCTGTCCCTTCAAACCATTCTGTTGATGTTGCAGAAGAGGATTAGATCCCTAAACCAAGTATTTCTGAAGCCATCTGACTTGCTGATGTGCAGTAAATCCATCAGTAATGAATAGGAGGATGCCTTGTATGATAGACACAGGCCACCTCTTAGCTGTTTGTAGGATACCAGGTATAGTGAAAGGGCTTTGAGTTGGACCATGTAGAACATGTTGTTTAGGCCTTCTGTCCTTTTAGTAAGGTATCTCTGTGGGCATTCTAGTTGTTGCATGTGTCTGAACAGATACATGCCAAAGGGGGCATTATATTCAATGACTGGCCTAATGAGGGCTGAGTAAAGGGGGATAATAACATCCCTAGATCTAGACACGGTCCCTTTGTTTATAAGCTCTGCAATATAGAAGGCTTGTTTTACAACAATAGACACACGTTAATCAAAAGTTAAGTCACTTTTCACATAAGTACCCAAATTCCGAACAACTGGGTCAACTCTTAGGGGCATATTGTCAATGTGGTAGTTCCCTGGGGTAGATGACTTCCTAAAGTATATAATAATGCATTTTTTGGCATTTAGTTTCAGTCCATGATTTTGGCACCAGTTATTTACTTGAGACAAAACTTCCTGCAGGGTGTCTAAGCCATTTGGGGATTCAAAGACTGTTCCTATCTTGCAGTCATCTACAAACTTAATCAGCCAGAACCCTTTGGTATTGACATTTACTTCAGAAAAGTAGATGCCAAACAGAGAACATCCCAGCACAGAACCCTGGAGGATTGCACTGTTGACTGGTCTCTTTGTGGACATAACTTCTCCTGTTTTGATTATCTGTGTCCTATCTGTAAGCCAGTTGGCAATCCAGTTGGTGACACAGGAGTTTATTCTCAGTTTATTTAGCTTTTCTACCATGGCTGACTGGGGAATTGTGTCAAAAGCTTTGGCCAAGTTGAGGTATTTGGTGTGTACCGTTGCTTTTGTCACACTTTCAAAAAATCCACCAGGTTGAGTGAATATGACTTGCCCTTGACAAATCCAAAATAAGATGGGTGCAGTATTTGGAGGTTTGGAGGTTTTTTAAGTGCTAATTGATTAATTCCATGATAAGACTGGAGTCTTAAGTCTAATTGATTCATTCCATGATAAGACTGGAGTCTAAGTCTGGATACATATGGAGGTAGGCACACAGCTGCTCTGAGATTTATTTTTTCCTAGACTCTCCATTACATACCATCAAAGGTAGGGAAAGGTCCCCTAGTCCAAAAGGCAGCTTTTGTATACATAGCCTTTGCATTCACTTGGTAAACCGGGTTCATTTTGAAACCCGGACAACTAGTATAGTCTGCTGTCCAGCACTTCATTGGCTGCCCTTGTACCTTTATGAATTGTTAAACTTCAATATGAAATCAGTTTATTTTGGGGGGAGAAAAAGAACTGGTTCAGAAACAAATTTAATCTCATAATTTTGTTGTGAGCATCATTCTTTCCAGCATATACGTGCCTCTATATTCTCAATGTCCAGTTGATTTTCAGTCTGGTCAGTGATGTCTTTTACTGCCTATTTTTTTATTTTTATTTTTGTTTTAGTTATTTATTTATTTATTTTTGAAACAGTAGGGTGGGAAAACCTGAGTCTGTCTTGTTTTAGAGTATTTCTGTAGGACTTAATTACAGCTCTCAGACTACATGTATAATTTCACTTGAGCACTAATCTTTGTATTGGAAAGTTGTACTAGGTTACTACTACATACAATGGTCTATCATGACACTATAACCCCATACAAAGAGAATATTCCTTTAATGCTGCTGTCTCACCAGTACAACCCTCCCTCATTTATACTGTCCCAGAATGCCACTGGATGGGGTGTTCTGTCGTACACAGTGCAATATGTACTGGTGTGAATAGACTGAACTGATGCACTCCACACATCTATTTTCTAGCTGTCAGACAGCAATGGTGATAATTAAAATTCTGCTGTCAGCACCACAACACAAAATCCTGACGGCAGTTTTAAATCTCTTCCTTCTCATAGGCTGCAGCCTCACAATGGGCTCTTTAAATCATCTTACTATTTTACTTTTATTTTATTATCTTACTTCATGTCTGGCATAAAAATCAAAGAAAAGTATTTACAATCACTCACTTAACTAAATCCTTAAAATAAAATGCTGCAGACTATGAGATCTTTCCATTACATAGTAACAGGGATGAAAATGAACGCATAAAGACTGCATTATTCAAACTTACATTGGACTTTACAGGATCTTCTTTCTCCCTTATGTTCACAGAGTTATGAAAGAATTTCTGTGTTCACTTCTGATACAGTATCAGTAAACAATATCCTACTTTCATATGACTTTGAAACACAAAAAGTGCAATGCGTTTCTCTTTCCTTCTCATTTATGTATATACAAAAATGCTCACATTTTTGGAACTGATACTGCTGTCTTTCATATTGTTATTTCCCAGTGGGGTCTCTTGATACTGTTTTCAGACTGTACGAGATGATTATATTAGTGCAGAGATACTGTTAATTCAGACAAATCAGTAATGCACCATTTTTTCTTAAGCAAATAGTCTTTAATTTCTACATCTCATTTTTAATTTTTCAACCATTTGTAGTACCAGAGCAAGTAAGCTACTGAGAAATAAAGCCTTCACTTACCGATCTGCCAGTCCCACGGTACTTTTAGCAGCTCTTTATGTTCCATTATGGCTCTGCAATGGAAAAGAAAGTTTAAGTTCAAGGACACAGATGCTGACTTTTACAGAAGTACTTTTCTAATTATGTGGTCACATCACTCACAGCTGGTGTTAATTTTTTAACAATGATAAACTTGGTGATTAAAGAGCTAATCCATTACTCACCAAACATGTTTCTTAACTAGTGAGAAGGGACTGATAATGAAGCTATGCCTCCCTACACATGAAACTAGGTCTCCCTACATATAAGACTGACAAGTGCAACAGTGTACACTCTTCTAGCGAAATATAAAATTGAAAGTAAAGACCCAAGCACATTGGTGGATAGATCAAGTATTCGTGCCTTAAAAGGCTTGCCCCCTAAAGAAAAAAAAAGCTGGCAAAAGGTTCATGTTATAAATAAGTAGCTTCCTACACCATGTTATAATGGAGCAAAGGAATTAGCTGCTGCATGAAAAAGGTTACATTTATTTTGTTTACAATTATTTTTAAATCCGGAATAAAATGTTATAATCAGTTAAAAAGAGAACAACAAAAGACATATAAAAGATTTAGAACTTTAGATATCGCATTCTCAGAGTAAATCTTGCAGTTCAGCGGAGTCAGTGACAACAGGCTTAAAAGCATTAAGAGAGTGTAAGCGAAGTGCATTTGTAAACATAAGGACAGATCTTAGATGCAATGGCTCAAAAATTTACAGCCCAATTATTACCGTCTAAAGATAAAACATTAAGCAAACTAGTCACCTGATAAATAATGCTATTATGTTACATTACAGAACACATTAGCAGATTCACAGCTCTAACAGAAGTGAACCAAAAGAATCACCTGGTATTCCGCATAGGAGCATAGGGCTCCGGGACGCTTATCTTAGGAGGAACAGAATGTTTCTGTAGTACAAGTGCTACATTTTAGGGATATGAGATGGACAAACAGGAAGAGATGAGTAGCTTGGTAGACATGGAAATAGACCAAGGCCTAACTGTGAGGTGCAAATACCCTCACAAGAATGGAACAAGTAGTAACCAAACTTGGCAAAAAAAGGATCTTCATATGCAATTATCCATGTGTGGAATGAGTGGCATGCCAGGGAGGACTGTGGAAGAGGTGCTACAGAGGATAAAATAAACTGTAAGCTTGTGCAGAGGTGTGGTACTATAAATGAATTCCATCCTCCCCGCGGTTGGGTGGGCGTTCGAAAGACATGCATAAATGGGCGTGCCTTCATTGAAGGTTGAACGTCGAGGTGGCGTTCATGAAAATCTACTGCCAATCATTAGCGGACCGGAGTTCCGCTGTAGCGACCCCTAACCGGGAAAAGCTGAAAGACAACAACAACTGTTACCAACAGTCTCCTGAAAGAAGAAGGCAGGCAGTTTTCCCACCTGGTAGGGTAAGGAGCAGGGGATAAGAATACTGCATGAACTACAGCAATATTTGTGAAGCATAATGTCTGTTAATTTTAACTTGTCAGTGGAGTTTGATTACTTTTGTATAAATGTAAATGTGCCTATGTCACAAGTGGTAATTTAATAAAGGTGTTTAAAAATGAAGAATACTGCTTGAACAGGACATGATTGGAAGTATAAGAAGATATTGTAAGTGACAAGCCTCATTTCAGCCCTAATGAGACAGTGTTACTGACTGGGAATGGAAATCTACATTACAACATTTGTAAACTTGAAATTCATTTATTTTGCTTTTTATTTACTGGGTTTGTCCAACTGGATTTATTCAAAAAATTCTTTTCAGGGGAGGCCTGGAGAGAAAAGCTCCAACTTATTACAAACATGTTTAAACAGACATTCAGTAAGATATGTTAACAGTTTCACATACATTTGATAATTAGATTACATTCAAATGAAAATAAAGGCAACTATAGCAGTATAAAAGATACTTATGCATCAACAGATAATAAACATTGAGCATTTGCGGTGTTTTAGTGGTTTTCTCGGACAGATAACAGATACTGTGATTAGTATTTAGAAATTCAAAAAATGGAGGTGAAAGAAGGAAGGAACTAGGTATGGCAAAATATGTTAATACTCTAATTAAGAAGGGTATAAAACGGGTATAAAACGGGTATAAAACGGGTTCAGAGAGATGCTAGCAAATCTATTCAGGTATTGGTGAAGTCTGGTTGTGGGGCACAGGATTCTGAATGAAAAGAAATGGTTTGACGATATGGCAAGCTGAAGGTAACAGGGTCATTTATCCTGGGGATATGCAGGAGCAGATCCACTGATTTTTATAGATGGAACTTTTGGTTGGGTTTTAAATGAGTGTATATTCTGAATGGATTTTAGTGGTAGCAGAATGCGGTTTTTAGGTGAACTATTTGAATATAGATTCACCTGCAATGTTAAATGATTTGGTTATAGTGATCAATGATTTTTCTACAGAGCTTAAAATTCTATTGAAGGAGTAGTGTTGTATTAGGTTGTTAAGGCCTGGAAAATTTTTCACGCTTAAAGAGAAGTCTGTGTATTGTAGTTATTTGAGAAAGAGCTAGGGAATGTGGTAGTTCTGACCAGTTTACTTTCTCTGTGGGCTAGGCAGTGATTTGTTTTATTGTTATAGTTTACTGCAGATTGGGGCTGTTTTATTATCACATCACTCATGTTAGGACAGTTGCGAAACTTGAAGGTTAGTGAAGGCTGGGTCAATATAGAGGAGACATGGCAGTAAGAAAGTATAGGCTAATTGTCTTCTGGCAATGCCACTGAGGTACATATTTACCTCTATATAATGTACCTAGTTTTTAATTATTTTTTTTTTAACCACTTGTGATACATGGTGTTCAAATGTCAACTGGTCATCTATGATGACATCCAGTAATTTTATGTGGTTTACTTGTTCTATTATGGTGCTGTTTGCAAAGACAGCAGTGAATAATTTTTTTTGGATATGCATTTTGGAGTGAAGAGCAATAATTTAGTTATTTAGGGTTAAGAAGTAATGAATTATTTAGTCATGTTTCAAGTAATAAGGATTGCTGTGTATGATCTTGGATTTCAGAGAGAGATTTAGCAGAGAAGATTGTGGTCACGGCATCAGAAAATTGAACGAGGTAAGTATTTTTGTAGCAGCATACAAGTCATTGATGACTATGATAAGTATGGGACCTAGTCTAGATCATTGTGGGATACCAGTAGTTACTGGCAAGAAGATGGAGAAAGCATTTTTCCATTTCATTGCATGTGCTCTGTTTGAGACGTAGGTATGGAACCACTGCAATGAAAGGTTGGTGAACATAAGGATGAGAGTTTATTTAAGTCTTTCTGGAGGAAGGCAGCATCAGAGACTAGGCTTCCAGTATTTCTGCAGGTATTGACAGTATTAAAAGATTTCAGCAAATTAGTAGTTGGACTGTGATGAGGACGGAAGCCATGTTGGGTTGAAGACAGAAGTTCGGTATCTATTAGATAATTGAGAAGTTGCACATGAATACATTTTTCTAATATTTTTGATAGAGGAGATAAAATGGCAATAGGCCAATGGGTTGAAAGCTCTATATTGATTCCATCCTAATGCAGTGGAATAATGAATGAATTTTCCAAAGTGAGGAGTGTTTGTTTTCAGATATGGATCAATTTCTTAGAAGTGAAACTAGATATGCAATAGCCATGGCTGCTATTTTAAGATATTTGCCAGGTGGACTGTCAGAGGCACTTGTAGTAAACTTTCATTTTTTGAGACATTTTTTGATGATATTTATGGGAACTGCTTGGAAGGAGAAATGCTGAAGGAGGTTATTTGATTGAGTATGGACCTCAGAACTTAATTAGTTGCCTGTTTTTTAATGATTCTTCTGCCTGTATAAGGTGGACACTGAATTGGTTGGCTATGGTATAATTTTGCTTCTGTGTGTTTGGTGTTGGCTGTATGGCTTGCCATGGATTGAATAGTTTATTGACTGAGGCCCAGATCAGTTTTAGATTATTAGTATGTATGTTTAGATTGGTTAAGTAGCAGGTTTCTTATCTCTGGTTATAAGTGGTTTTGTTAGGTTTCTTAGTTGTCTATATGCTAGTAAAGAAGAAGCTGTTTTATTTTTTGTCCAGACGTTCATGCTTTATCTCTTCATTTTATGGGTTGTTTAGTTACTAAGGATAAGGATAGGGCAGGGTTGGCTTTGACACTTTTTATTCTTGGTGTGGTGTCCCGGAAGGTTTTGCTGAACACAGGGACAGCTTCATCTATGGGGAGATGAGTTAAGGAGATGCAGTGTATTAATAAAAGTCTCTTCTTGAAAAGCAGCAAGATGTTCTTCATGTTTCACTGTTGCAGTCATTACATTTGGGTAATCTTGCTGGCAGGTTGCCCTCAGTCGGCCTGAATTCCAAAGTCCTGGGTCCTGCGTCGGCTGCTGTTACCCCTTCCCTGACTTCAGGTTGTCAGGAGTATAAAAAATGTGGCGGACGCCATTTTCTTCAGTCTTTCTTGCCGCGCGGTGCCCGAAGCAGAAGCAGTTCACAAGTGCCGGTCGGCCGACTCCTGAGATTTTCATGTTCGAGTTTCAGATCCGAAGTCTTCAATAAAGCTAAGTACCCCATTGGGGAAACTTTTTTCTTGCTCCGGACCGACGTCAGAAAAAGTAAATAATTGTATTTCTTGTGGAAAACAAATACCCCATAAGGACTTTCATGCTTACTGTATTCCTTGCCTAGGCCCTGATCACAATGTTTCTGGTTGTCGGTTTTGTGCTAGATTTAACCAACACAATATTAAGTGTCGGTATGATTTTGCTTTAAACTATTTTGGACGCCGGTTTAATTATCCAGAAATGTCATCGGATAGTCATCTGACTACCGGAGTTCACAAAAAATGCAAAGAAAAGTTGAGAGATAGACAACCGAGGCCCAAAACCGACGACGAAGCTTCTCCTACGCCAGTTGCCGGTTTGCCGGTTCTCAGTGAGGCGCTTTCGCAGCCCCTGATGCCCACTACTTTAGAGTCGCAGGCCACTACCGACTCCCATGTGGAGTCAGCCATGCCGCTGGAAACTCAAGGTATTGGAGACTCGGATACTATTCCTTCAGATGGGTCCGGAGCCGCTAAGTAGGCACCGGCTTCTGAGGGTGTATTCAGACCTAAACATCTTTACATTAAACCAACCTCAGCTTCAAAGGCAAAGGCTAAAGCACCATCTAAAGCAAAGAAACAAACTCAAGAGCCATGTGGACAGGCCTCTATGCACAAAAAACAGATGCTCAAAATGGCCGAAGACTTAATTACCTTGATCAGGGGTTCCCATCCCCCTCATGATAAGAGGCCTAGGCAAGAGACTGACTATGAATCTTCAGATCAGGTTTCTATTTCTTTGATTCCTCTTCTGATCAGGAATATTCTCTTCCCCCCTATGAGGATTCTGATGCTGAAGAATCTATACCTTCAGCTTCCCCTCCAGAGGACTATTCTTTTGGGGAAACCTTGCATACCATGAGGGAGCATTTCCACTCAGGGATTTCCTTTTACTACCTCAGCACAGGCCACTAGCCATTCCACCTGTTAGACATTGTAGATGATGTGTTTTTGGAGTCTAGTCTTACCCCTGACTCCTTACCTCCAGCTCCTGTTAAGCCTGACAGATATTACAGGGTTCCTGACTCTCACAAGTTCCTTTTTGAAAACCCTGCTGCAGACCCAGAAGCTATTTCACAAGGTCCCAAATGAGTTAAGGCTTCTGCTGCAAAAAAACCCTACCCCCTCTGACAGAGATTCTAGAGCACTGGATAGATGGGAAAAAAAGGTTTACACATCTGCTACCTTGGCTATAAGGGCCTTAAATTGTCAGTTTCATATGCTCAAATATCAGCAACATGTCATGGCATTGCTTAAACAGAAAATGTTATTAAACTCTGAAGGGGCAGAAAACAAGGAAATGCAGGATTTATTGCATGCAGCTGAACAAGTTGGAAAGCATACTTTGCAATGTGGTTTTGATTCTTTGGAGGCCTCCTGCAGGGCCGCACTTATGGGTTCTGTAATTAGGAGGCATGCTTGGTTAAAGGAACAAAATCTGCCTGATCATGTCAAAGTTAAGTTATTAGATGCACCTTTACAGCATGATATTTTGTTTGGTGTTAAGGCAGAAGAGCTGTTAATGAAAATAGAGGACAAAGCTAAATCTATGCAAACTGTCAAAGATTTTTTACAAGTACAGCCCCCTAGGTTTAGTAGACACTGGCCTACAAAGAATTGGTCCTTTCCTGTGTCAGACAGACCTCAAAGGGGCAGATCCAGATGCCCTAGAGGCAGATCCCAGGCACAAGGTTCATACAGGTCTAAGCAACGGGGTGCTTCTACCTCCAAAGTTGGAGAAGACAAATCACAACCATACAGGAAACAGTCCCAATGACTTCCCCCTGCCTGCACCAAGCACTTATCTCCTGGCAGCACCCTTAGGGGGATAATTAGCACTTTTTTCTCAAAACTGGCACATTATAACCCAGGACAAGTGGGTTCAAAATATCATGTCACAAGGGTACAAGTTCCATTTCCATTCCCTGCCAAAGGCAAACGGCTGGCCAGAATTGTCAAAAAAACAATGGACAGAGGCACAAAAACAAGTCTCATCCCTCATGGACATGGGGGCCATTCAACAAGTACCAGAGCAAGAGCAGGGACAATGTTTTTACTCAAGACTGTTCTTGGTACCCAGAAAGGACAAGGCCTGGAGACCAATACTGGACCCATCTATTCTGAACACATTCCTGGATATACCAAAATTCAAGATGTTGACTTTGCAGCAGCTTCTGCCCATGCTGGGCAAGAACGCTTGGCTTGTGACTTTAGACCTAAAAGAGGCATACCTGCATGTCCCAATCAGACAATTATGCAGAAGATATCTCAGATTCAAGGTTGGTTCAATGCATTACCAATTCTCTGCACTGCCCTTTGGCTTATCTACTGTGCCCAGGGTCTTTACAAAGTGCCTGGCACCAGTAATTGCATTCTGCAGACAAAGAAGAATACAAATATATCCTTACTTGGACGACTGTCTAATTCATGCAGAGAACAAGGACATTCTTCTACAGCATCTGGCATTTGTGAAAAGACTTCTAACATGCCTAGGGTACACAGTCAATAAAAAGAAATCAAAACTAGTACCCTCTCAAGAGATAATATTCCTGGGTGCAAGCTTAAATACAACTGCCCAGATGGCATATCTCACGCCAGACAAACCAAGGCAACTGACTACCTATTTCAAAATGTTGGCAACAAAGGCCCAGTTATCTGCAAGAAAAATTCTGCAGGCTTTGGGCTTCATGGCATCCTGCATCCTACTAATTCCATATGCAAGACTGTATATGAGGAAACTTCAATGGTACCTAAAAAGTGTTTGGACTCAACATTGCCACAGCCTGGAAACAATGATTACACTCATTCCCTGCCTACAACAGGAGTTTCGATGATGGGCAAAGGCTTGTCACCAAAACAAGGGACAGCCATTCACATTACCCCCAGCCAGGCAGACACTAACAACGGATGCATCAGATTATGCCTGGGGGGCTCACATGGCAGGAAGATGCATTCAGGGCACATGGTCCTCAACCCAAATGCATCTACATATCAATCAAAAAGAGATGCTAGCTGTTCAGAATGCCCTGACAGCCTTCAAGGACCTACTTCATCCGGGACAACTACTGATAAAGACAGACAACACCACGGTCATGTGGTATATAAACAAGCAGAGGGGCACACATTCTTACCCCCTTTGCAGACTAGCCATGACTTTGTGGGACATAGCATTAACTTACCAAGTACATCTGCAGGCACAATTCCTGCCAGGAAGGAAAAATTCTCTGGCAGACGAACTAAGCAGAAACCTCATGGATCCCCATGAGTGTCAGCTGGATCCACAAGTCTTCAGCATGATAACAAGGAAATGGGGATGCCCGAACATAGATCTATTTGCCTCCCCTCACAACTACCAACTAAAAAAATTCTGCACAAGGACTTATCACAGACAAGCATGGAAAGTGGATGCCCTATCTTTCAGCTGGAAAAACCCATCAGTATATGCCTTTCCCCCACTGCCTCTCCTCCCCAAGGTACTCCTAAAGTTCAGACAGGAGAAGCCAAAAATGATACTGATTGCCCCAGACTGGCCCCGCCAGTACTGGTTTCCAATCCTAAAGAACTTGTCTCAATGCCCAGCTTGGACCTTACCTTAAATACCTCACCTACTGTCCCAGCAAAACAATCAGATCCTGCACAGCCAACTCAGGACTTTAAACCTGGCAGCATGGCGGATAATGTAGTCATACAAAACACACCTCTCAGTAAAGCTGTGATGGATGTCATTTTGTAGGCCAGAAGGCCTAGTACTAGAAAATCTTATGCTGGAAAATGGAAGAGATTCTGTGCTTGGAACCAGGCACAAGAAACTGATACAGCCGTGCCAAATATTCCTCAGATTTTACAATACTTAACTGAGATGCTGGACAAAGGCCTATCTTTTTCATCTATTAAAATTCATGCCTCTGCCATTTCAGCTCATTACAATACAGAGCCACCAATCTTTTCTCATCCCTTATTAAAGTAGTACCTCAGAGGATCCAAAAATTTAAGGCCTCCAAGGAGATCACCAATGCCTGCATGAGACCTCAACTATGTCTTGGAAAAACTCACCCTGCCTCCTTTTGAGCCAGCTGCTACTGCTGATATAAAGTTTTTATCTTGGAAAACAGCTCTACTCCTAGCAATAACCTCTGCAAGACAAGTTTCAGAGCTACAGGCACTCATGGCTGTGGAACCTTTTATCATTTTTTATCCAGACAGGGTCTCTCTGAGGACAAACCCAACATTTATGCCTAAGGTGGTGTCTAGTGTGGCTCTTAACCAAACTATTCATCTGCCAACTTTTTATCCAAATCCACAGAACAAGGGGCAGAGAATTCTGCATTCTTTGGACGTACACAGACAGCTTAGATTCTACTTGGACAGAACCAAAGTTTTCAGAAAGACAGAGCAATTACTAGTGGCATATGCTGCAGGATCACAAGGAAAGGCTATCTCAAAGCAGACTATTTGAAAGTGGATAGGCCACTGCATTCGTTTCTGCTACTTACACCATGGCAAGCCAGTGCCTAAGGGCATTAGGCCAAATTCAGCCAGAGCTGCAGCCACTTCAGCAGCCTTTCTCAGGGGAGTACCAACCAAGGACATTTTAGAGGCTACTACTTGGAGTTCAGTGCACACCTTTGCAAAGCACTATCATCTGCCACTCCACTCTAAATCCAGGGCAGGCTTTGCCGCTGCAGCTCTGCAGGGCCTCATAGCCGCTCCTAACGCGGTTTAGCTCCAGCCTCCCAACCATAGCTTTGGGACTCTACCCAAATGTAATGACTGCAACAGTGAAACGTGAAGAACATAGTACAGTTGTGTACACTTACCATAAATGTAGATGTTCGAGTGTATTCACTGTTGCAGTCCAGGTTACCCACCCACCATCCCCCTTTCTTCTGATGGAACCTATCTTTCCTTCTCTGATTTATACAACCTATGTGGTGTATTTGCTTGTAGATGAAGGTAAAGTTTATTTTGGTGCATGTATTTATATATATATATATATATATATATATATATATATGTATATAATTTTGGCTACCCTTTTAGGGAGCACCTGACATCTGGGGCAAGAAAAACAAAAGAAAATGGCGTCGGCTGCATCTTTTATACCCCTGACGACCTGACGTCAGGGAAGGAGTGACAGCAGCCGACACAGGACCCAGGACTTTGGAATTCAAACCGACTGAGGGCAACCTGCCAGCAGGATTACCCAAATGTAATGACTGCAACAGTGAATACACTTGAACATCTACATTTATGGTAAGTGTACACAACTGTACTTTTTCTTACCAGACTGTAATGATATGTCTTGGAGCTATTGTTTTTGTACCTTATGGTGTAAATTAGTTAATTAATCACTTAGGCTGTCTGACAGAGTTCCAAGAGATGACTTTTTTATGTGGGGAAGATGTTGGGATCCAATAGAGGGTTTATTGTCTGCTGTGACTTTGTTATATCTAATTGTTGTAGTTATAAGCTTGGTGAGCTCATACAGATGTATAATTTTGGTTAAATTTTCAGACTTTATGGTTTGCAAATCTATATTAAAATGACCCAAAGCTATGGTTTCATGAGGGATTTTGTTGAAGCCCAGCACAGAATATATTCCACTGTTTTATCATTGTTACCTTGTGGTATATTTTACTTAGACATGATTGTAATTGTCTAGGGAATGTTTCGTTTTAACATGATTAGTAGGACTTCTGAGTTAAAACAAGTTGACAGGGTATGGGGAAAGGAGATATCTAGTGTGTTTTTGTAGAAAACAGAGACAGCATAAGCCTTTTTCTTAGCTCTCCCTAATCTGATAATGTTACAACCTAGTCAGGCAATTTCTTTATTTTATTGCTACCTGGCACACCCAGGTTTCTATGGCAACTAAAATGTTTGGAGTGTGTAGTGCTCCCCATAACTGCACTTCAGGGAGCTTGTCATAAATGCTTCATAAGTTGATATTGTGTATATGAAGGCCAGGGTGGGGCTGTAGGCGAGGTGGTAGTGATAAAGGAACAGATGAAGATATGCTGCCTGCTGTATGAATATGCTGAGCTGGGCTTGGGTTTAGGTGGATATCACTGCTAAGTTTTATTGCTATGATGGTATGATAATATAGGGAGAGGCCTTTTGCTTGATTTTAAATTTAATACCCAGTTTGTGGCACAGCTGGCATAATGGTTAAGATTTTTACCTCTCATTTGCAAGGTCTGACCCTGACCTCTTGCCAATGCCTGTGTATTATTTGCATCTTCTCCCTGTGTCTCTATGGGGTTCACCCCTCCTTCCCAAAAGCAATTCTGGGTTTTTCCACCTGAAATTTAGCCAAGAATAGAATTGTGGGCAGCAGAATATATTTAGATGGTGCCTTTTTGGAGAAGAGTTGTAAAGACCAACCACTTTGGGCATCAACTGTGCTGTGCAGTATCCTTTAGATCGGAGAACATGGATCACAGACTGCACATACTGTCAGAGCTAGACATTCAACATGTAATTCTAGGTGATCGTGCCATATTGACTAATGTCGCCAAAAATGGGCATGAGTATTTGTCAGTGATAAGTGGGTTGAAGACCAGGCCTACTCTGACCTACACCAGGGACCCATGGTAACAGCGGAAGGGGGTTATGTGCCCTTATTGACCTGTGTGTACCCGTCATAAAGACCAGCAGCCCTGGGTCAATAAGCTCCTGGCTGTGCTGTGTTCATTTGCCCAGCTTGGGCTACCTGGGTTAGCTCTGTTGAACAAAAGCTGGATGGAAAATCAATCAACTTGCCAAACACAAGGATTGCTAACACTAAGTATGTGTCCACTTAGAGGACATAGCTTGGAAGTGAATGACATGATACTAAGGAGAAGGCTGGACATGTCTATATCCAGGAGACACGATGGAACAGCATTGCAACAAAGCCACTTGGCTTGGGAACCAGAGACTATTACATGGGGGGGGACAAAGTAAAAATGATGTGGGTATTCTGGGGAGGAAGAGGTTTCAGATGACAGCAGGGGGACGTCTTCAGAATTAATGCCAGACTCATGACAATCAGACTCCAGTGTAAAGATAGGGAAATATTCATAATCTCAGCCTATGCCCCACAACAGGGATGTGACAGTAAGGTTAAGAGTACATTCAGGAAGCAGTTACAGGATTTATTAGATAAGAAAGGACAATACAGCCTGTCACTATATTTGGTATCCTATAGACTGCTAAGACGTGACTTGCGTCTGGCATACAAGGCATCCTCTGACCCATTACTTATGGAGTTGCTGCACATCAGCAAGTCAATTGGATTCAGAAATAGTTAGTCTAGGGATCTAAACCTCTTCTGCAACATTAACGAAACAGTTTTAAGTGACAGATATATTTCACAAAGGATATAGCTGCTGTGGAACAGACTCTCCATCCACATAAAACAAAGCTAATCCCTGTCCTTATACAAGTGCAATGTAGATCTATGGATGGGAAACAGAAAATTTACCACAGGACTGCCCCTGTACTACTAATGGACAAAGGCAGCTCCTAAATGCTTCATCCCATGCATGGGAGTCCTCTCAAATTATCTATGGTATGATCCCAGTTATTCACATTAGGAGTAATATATAGTTATTGACTATGGGATGGGTAAGGACAATCGATAACCAAATGGGATAGATTATTTCAAACACAAAAAGAGAAACTGGCTAGGCTTAAAGTGGCTTGCAATGGCAGCTAGCCCAGTACATACCTATGAACATAAGTTGGTGTTCGTAGTGGGTGACCTGAATGTACATATTGGCTCTTACAGAACAGGATATGTGGACTGCCTATGTCCACATGGGAGGGGCAATAGGAACAAAGGATAGGCCATGATAGACTTCTGTCTGACAAATGGAATAACTGTGGCAAATACATGGTTCAGCAACAGACACAGTTACAAGATCACATATAAAAGTGGACAACATGCAAAACAGGTAGACTTCTTCCTAGTAAGGTTAAGGCATTAGGTTAGAATCAATAATTACAAAGTAATCCCTAGTGAAACAGCTGTTCCACAGCATAAACCAGTGGTTGCACAATCAGGTGCATGTAGTGGTTAGAGAAGGCTCTACGATCAGCAGTGACTAAGCTGAAGACCTGGAAGTGGACTGGAGAGAATGCCCAAGAGTTCAAGGAATTACTCAGGGATCTAGCGCCTAGGGAAGAAGAGGAAATAGGTGGAGTTGAAGAAGAAGAACAGCATGTGTTTAGACTGTACAAAAGATATGTGGTCAAGTCAGGTATGTAAATAAGGGACATAAGGAGAGCTGATGGTGGAATGTAGAAGTTCAGAAAATCATCAAAAGAAAGAAGGAGTGCAGGAAAAAGTGGAAGATAGGAAAGACGGACAGAAGGAACACTGGTTGGCTAACAAAGAGGCTAAGAAAGGAGTTGCAATAACAAAGAATTAGGGATCAGAGGTACTCCACCAGCTTCTGGAAAGTGGCTCAGCAGGTGACACAAACTATATCAAGTTGCAAAGTAGCGACAGAAAAACAAAGAATATAGTCATTAGACACCCTTTATAAGGGATGCTAGTAACAAACTCTTCTCCAGCCCACAGGATATCAAAGGTAGATGAACAGAGTACTTCAGCAGCTGTTGAATGAAGAAACACCATAGAAGCTTTATTGCCCCAGACACAGCCTACACTGAAAGAAAAGGAGGACCCCACTCTAGATGTAAGAACAGTGCTAAGGAAAATAAAGTCTGGGAAAGCAGCAGGCTCAGATAAGGTCACAGCTATTATGATCAAAATGTTGGGTGAGATCGGGGGTAAATGGCTCTAGAGGGTAATCTTAGCAGTATAGAAAGAAAGGTGTATCCCAGATGACTGGAGAATAAGCATTCTAGTATCACTGTGCAAGAACAAATGAGACATTCACAACTGTGGGCAGTATAGAGGTATCAAACTCCTGTCACACTGCATGAAAGCCCTAGAGAGTGTGACTGATAAACAAACACACAGAGTAGTAGAAAGTAAGCTGGGAGACGTGCAGTTCAGATTCAGTGTTTGCAGTAGGGCAGATAGTTGAGAAGAAATTAGAGATGAGGAAAGAATCCAAATGGGCATTCCTAGACTTGGAAAAGCATATGACAAGGTCCCAAGAAAGCTCATTTGGGCAGTCCTGTGATGTTCTGACATCCCAGAAACATTGGTGGAATTAGTGCAGGTTGTGTACCAAGACTGAGTGATACAAGAATGAACAGCAGTCAAACTCAGAGTGTTTCTCAGTGGGGGTGGGTGTGCATCTGGGTTCACCTCTGAACCCACTGTTGTTCATACTGGTGAAAGAATGTATAAGAAAACAGGGCAGAGGGGAGAGATCAGCAAAGGAACTGTATGCAGAAATTAAAATGACAGGCAAAATGAACAAAGAACTTCAGTAAATAATAGGGGAATGGAATGTATAACTGAAGGCACACAAGATGAAACTGAGTACAGATAAGACACTTGCAGTGGCAGCAAATAGAGGAAATCAGAAGAAGATGAAAATTAACAAAGACAGCAAAATTATGGAAGAGGTTAACAGCTTCAAATATCTGGGAGGGATGGTTCAAGAGAATGGATGTCTGAATGAAGTGGTCAAAGCTAGAAACAGAGCGGGATACAGCCAATTGACAAAGAGTGCTGGGGTAGCGTGTGACAGAAGAATGCCAAAGAAGCTGAAAAGTAAGGTGTACAAAACAGGGGTGTGAACAGTACTACAGTATGGTACAGAAACCTGGGCAGTAAAGGCAGAGCAGTTGGGGAAGCCAGAGGTGATGGAGATGAAATGCCTGAGATGGGTGATAGGATGCCCACTGTGGGAGAGAAATAGAAAGAAATGAGGCATAAGAATAGTAGCCCGAGTAGCACCATTGCACAGGAGGTTAAACAAAACAGATTACTGTGGTTTGGGTACATGTGCAGGAAGAAGAAGATTATCTGGTGAAAAAGATTTGGGTCAGACTGGAAGAAGGCAGGAGAAAATGAGGGCATCCAATAAAGAGATGAATGGATTGCATGAGAGAAGACGTGATACAGTCAGTTATGTCTGTCAAGGGAAGTAGGAGAGTGACTTTGAATCGAGAAGCTAGAGATAGGATAGGAGATAGGAAGGTGGAAGATGATGATGATGGTGATGACCCAATTTGTGGGGAAATGGCTGTTGGCCTGGATAACTGTACTTGAGTAGTAGGGTGTGCTGATACAGACAAGGCATGATTGGGAGACAAGGGTCAGGAGTATTTTGCTTGGTGGACACAATATAACTGTTTTATTGAAATTGTGATAGTAATGGATGTGGGTAGGATGCTAGGTGTGAAAATCGGAGAGGAATTGTAGTAGAAACATGCTGTTTCTGAAATATAAGAAATGTAAGGGGGCAGAGGAAGTGATGCTCTCAGAAAGTAGTACAGAACAATAAGAGAAGGAAACTAGGGTTGAGGAAGCAGTCAACAGAAAACAGTAAATGAATTAAGCTAGTAAAAGAGAATTATGCAAACAGGACAACAGGCAACAAGAAATTGGTACAGAAAGAAACAAGATGGAAAAACCCAGCAGGAACAGAAGAGGAGAAAAACACTGTCAACAATGATAGTATATAAATGAAAGAAAAAGGAAGGTAAATGAAAAAGGCAGAAGAGAACCATCTATGAGGGTAAGAGAAAGAAGGATGATCAGAAAATGTAAAATAGAAAAAGTAGACAGAAGAACTGAGGACAACTGGGAGGATACTAGGCAAAGGGTAAATTGGCAGAGGAAAATGTAAAGGTGATAGGGTCAGAGTACTACCCACCAAAACTGTAGGCCTGGGCAGGAAGTATATGGCAAAGCTAGAAGCAGGAGTAGCTGATCATGAAAGCAGTGTGGTCAGGATAATTTAGCCATGACTCAAGGAAAAGGAAGGATAGGACCTGGAAATCCTAGGGTATGAAGTATTCAGGAATGTCAGTGTAAGCAGAGATGGAGGGTGTGACAGTATACATAAGGAAAGCTTAAGGAAGGTGTAGCAGAAAAGAGAGTGAGAAGGCAGGATAAAAGTAAGACAAGAAGAATGCAGCAGCTGAAAGATGAGTATACAGAGTGGGGGCTCTCTGTGAGCTTCCTTCTGGTGAAGTTGCTTGGGAAAGATAGAAAGAGAGAGATGCTATACCAGCAACCCCAACAGACCACAAAATGCAGCCAGATGGGGCAATGTATTAGTTAAATATACAATTAAGGACTGGGCAGAAAGGAAGATGACCGTGGCTATGATGAGACATCTCAAACTGCATGAGGCAGACAGGATCATTCTTTCATGTGATGTGGCAGGGAACAAAAGCTAATTGAAATCTTCTGTCTGAAACAGTTCAGACAGAAAGCAACATATTGGATCAAAGACAAAAAATTCCATTTATTTCATCACATAAAGGAAGAGGCATGGAATCTACAATTAGGGCTGTACTGGCAGACTGTGACAAGGCAGGCATAAGTCTCATGCAAGCCATGGAAAATGAATCGGGCCTGCTTATAGACACAAGAATCTTGGGAAACTATCAGAAGACATACTGGTTAATGGATAAGGACCAGTGATCTTGGAATAAGGGAGTAGGAGGAGGAGCTCTGACACATAATAATGGAAGTTACTAGAGGGGCATGAAAAAAAGGAATGAGGAGGTTTGCAAAGGCAATGTGAAACAGGAAACCCACATGGTTCATGACAGAGGTGAAAATGCCATAGGAGACAACAAGAAATAAAAGTAATGGAAGAACAAAGGGGAGGATCAGTGGAAGAGGAATACAGATGCCAAAAAGAAAGGAATACACCACAGTACATACAGAGTTACAAGAAAAAGCTGGAAGATAACAGCAGGCATCAAAGAAGAAAAAAATCTATAGGTATGCAGGGATAAAAAAGAAGGCAGTCATAAAACAGGACAACTGATTTCCATTTATAGAGGCAAATTATGGAACAATCCATGGAACTATAGGCCACAGAGAAAAACTTCAACAGTAGGGAAAATAATGGAACCAATCTTGAAATCAAGGCTCACAAGATGTTTGGAGCATAATGGGCCACATAGCAAACTCTAGTGTGGATTGCTAATCATCACAGCCTATCAAATGTCCTGATATAGGAACATAAAACATTACAGAGGAGAAGTAATAGGATTGCACTGAATAGGAGGAACAGAATAGGCAGAAGAGAGAGATGATTGCTAAATTACAAGAACACAATTGAGCCTGTATATTAGGAAACATTTATTCACAGATAGGGTGGTAAACAGCTGAACTGAGTTGCCAGAATGTACAAATAAATGCCAAAACAGTACGGACATTCTTAAAAAGCTTTTGATGCCTGTAGCAAGGAAAGTGAAAGGAGAGAGGCAGATGCTTCTGGCAAGGTGAAACACTTGAGCAGATCATACAGACATTATTGTCTAAGATGTCATGCATTTGATTTATTATGTTATAATTATAGGATATACCAGCAGGCTAAGTTATCAGTGATGCTGAATTTTCTTAATGCCACTAAGCCTCTTGCCACATACATTTTTGCTGCAAACATAGTGACTGCTTCTCCAATGATTGTTTTCTGATTCTGGTCTCTTTTACAGGTTAAGGTTAAAATCTCATTCCATATATTGAGGTTTGCATCTTTTATAGATTCATAGGTGTATACTAGGCTAATGGCCCTGGAGCCTTTACAAGTCTAGCCCATAGAAGTGTCCTGGCATCGTGCCAGTCAATGTTATGACAGAATTCCTACAGCATATACTTTTATAAAAGGTATTTTCGTTTGGACTTGAATCTCATAAAAAGGAGGCATAGTAATTTTAGTGGATGCATATAAAACATAGCAGTAATTATACAACAGAAAGTAATTTATATGGAAAAAAAATATATGCTGTTAGGATAATGCACTCAGTGTGCCCACTGTTAATCTGGCATTCTTCATAGGAATACGTTCTGGTGCATGTAGCTATTAAAAACAAAACCTAAAACCCCCAGGTTCTCTGCTGAGTGGAGAAATCAAAAGGAACCACTAAAGGGTGGAAGGCAAATTTCTACCATTCCGAAGAGCAAATTCACATCTTCACAAAATGCAAAAAATATTGTCAGCTAGCATTCAACCCAATGTACTATGCAAGCATTGGCATGTAATGTCCCCAGCTGCAGAAGACATCAGAAAACCAAAACACAAACAAGAAGCTTAGATATACAATGCTATTATTTAAAAAAGGTAAGCATTTTTTTAAATAATGGCATTAAATAATAGCAATAATCCACTTGTGTGTGAGAATAATGTGGGATTTACCTTGGTCAGTGCTGAAAAGGGTCTATGGGCCAGTCTGCATACTAGATTACAAAACAGTAGATAAATAAATAAAATAAGTAATCCATGATCAAACCATACCTTCATGGGTAGTTTACCCAGCACAACCTATCACTAGAAAGCAAGCTCCCACATGATTCAATTGGATAATGACAGTAATCAGAATAAGTGGGTGCTTCATTCTGTTCCAGCGAAACCTTTCCAAACTACTTAAATGGATAAAATGTGTTGGTATTGACCCAAATCATGTCTATAGTATGCTTTCAGAACAGAAAGGGCCATTTCTACAGGTTGATCTATATCTACACCGCCTATCTGCACCTCGCCAAGGCCTTCAACACCATCCCCCACTCTGAAATCATAGATACACTTACTAAGCTGGGCATTAATCCCTACATCACTCGATGGGTTGCCAGCTGGCTTACTGACAGAACCCACACTGTGAAAGTAGCTGACATCAAATCCAACTGCAGACAAGTGACAAGTGGAGTACCTCATGGTTCAGTCCTGGGACCTCTCTTGTTTGGCATCTACTTCTCTGAAGTACAGGCCAACACTAAGGGACTCTGGCTAACAAAGTTCGCAGATGACTGCAAACAGGGGGCCATTATTGAATCCCCAAATGATGTCGATACTCTACAAAAGGGACTTACAGAAACAGATGCTTGGTGCCAGAGCCATGGGCTCAAGCTCAATGCCAAGAAATGTATAGTTATCCCCTTTGGGAAAAAACATGTACCCGTGAATTACCACATAGTTGGCAGTACACTAAACACCAAAAGTGTGATAAGAGACTTAGGGACACAGGTGGACAGTGGTCTCACGTTCGATAACCACAACGCCATAACAGTCAGGAAATCCTTCTATAAGGCACACCTCATCACTAAGGGCTTTTCATCCAGAAAAAAGGAGGACATTGTCTCACTGTACTCATCCCTCATTAGACCCATTATAGAATACAACAACCCATTTGATATGTACCTCTCAAGACATCTGCAACATCTGGAAAGGCTGCAGAAATACCTCACTAAAAGTATCACACGCCTAAAGCAGATGCCCTATGCTGACCACCTTAAAAAACTCCAGCTATACTCTGTCGCACATCGTCTACTCCGAGGCAATCTCTACTTAACATACAAGGCCATGTCAAACCCAGAGCTGTTGGACATGCTACACTTAAAGAAATCCCAATCCCTCAGAGCCACACACTCCAGGGATCTAAACCTTGTCATCACAATAAACAAAACATGCTGGACGGATAGGTTCCTGACCCAGAGACTCCCCAGACTCTGGAATAGACTGCCCATACATGTCAAGCAGAGCGCCTCTTTGGCCTTCTTCAAAAGGAACCTTGATGACTGGATGGGAGAAAGGAAATTCACTCCAGGGATCACATCAGTCACCCTGCTAGACAGGGGTCCAGGGAAGTAAATAGTGTGGGAAGAAATAGCCAGGGAATTGTTATGGCTAGGTTTGTATAGCCCCTCGGGCCGATAACCTAGTACCAACCTATGAACCTATGAACTTATGATGTAAAGAAGAATTCCAGTCTCAGTGGAAAAACTGGGTTGCAAAATTTTTCTTTAAACCAGAAATAAATTAAGCTAATGGTTACATTATGTTAGATAAGCCAAATGACTTGAAAAACTGCTTGAAATCTATGAGGATTTGAAGAGAAGCTAGGCAAACTGTGATTTTCAGATTTCCATACTGAAGAAATCGAATATTCCTCCAAAGTTCTTTTAAGTCATTCCATGACAACTACAATGGGGAATTTTAAAGAACTGAAAAGGTTAGAGAAAGATAATATAAGTAGTTTAGTAGAGTATAATGAACGGTCTGCAGCATCTATTGACTCAGCAATAAACAACGACATTTCTACACATTTGTTTTTATTTATTTATTTTATTTTACATTTGTTGACTGGGCTAGTCCAACTGGAAACATGTCCATTTTCAGTAGAGGCCCGGGGAGAAAAGCTCCACATTCACAATATTATTTACAGTAAAAGAGATTTTACAAAAATTGAGGTACATTACAGTTTTTTACCATACATTGGATTTTTGCTTACAAATTTAGTACATATCAGGTATAGTTAGTCATAGAAATGAAATCACAAGTAAAACTTTTTAACTGTAGAGACACACACTCTTTTTAGGTAACAGAAAAGTAACTAGCACATGCAGATAAGATGATTAATACCCATAGGTTAGTGAGATAGTTAGGGTTAGCACGGGGGCATAACCATTTTGATTTAAGGTATGGTTTCAGTTTGCTTTTAAATAGTGTGATTGAGGAAAGGGAGGTTAGGTCACTGAGGAGGGAGTTCCAGGTTTTGCCAACAGTATTAGAGAACAGAGAGTCACCAGCCAAATTGTTAGTTTTACCTATTTGCACAAGTTGTTTATTAGATGAGCATAGGGTCTTTAGGTTGCTATAGGGGGTGATAAGATTTGTAAGTACTGGTGTGTTAGTAGGTTGATACAAGATCTTGTGGGCAACTGTTAGTTGGTTAAATATTAGCGGATTTGGCAACTCTAACCATCCTAGCTATTTAAGATTGTGACAATGATGGGTTCTGTAGGTAGACCCAGTTGCAAATCTGGCAATATTATTGTAGGAGACGGCCAGCTTGTTCAAGTTGCTTTTACATAGTTTAGTATATATATATAGGGGAGGGAAAAAATAGGGTAGAGATTAAGTGGGTATGGGCAATAGTGGACCTGGCTTGTGGGGTCAGAAAAGGTTTGATCCTATAGAGGGAACCTCGTTTTTTGTTGACTGCTTTTATAGTACTGTTTATATGGGAATCAAAGGTAAGGTTGTTATCTATTAGGACCTATTGAGGGACATTAAGTCTGAGCACATTTTGATATTTTAAGTAAAGGATTCAAATTCATTCCTAATATGAAAGGTGACCTGGTTCAGTCCTTAATAGATATGAAGTTGTTCCTAAGGAAAGTGAATCTTCGTGTCACACTACCCCCAAGGTGTTGGATGCAGGCCGCCAGGAAAATATGCTCATCAGGAAAAGTATATTTAATCCCCCATACCACCCCCAGATTAGAAACCTTGACCTGATATTAGAGAAGAAAATTAGAGAGGAATATAAGTTTGTGGAGAAAGAATACAATATCACAAAGGAAGAATATAAAACATTGAATGAGTTAAGGTTTAATAATCAAGTCAGGATCATGAAACCTGACAAAGGGGGAGGGGTGGTTATAATGGAAAACATTATCTATGATGGTAAAATGAATACGATCTTAGGTGATGGTAATAAATACAGAATAGTTTCCTTAAATGAAGTACAACTAGCTTACCAAAAAATAGACAATATTTTAGACAATTTGCTACTGGAAGGCATAATAGATGTTAAATTACATCAGTTTTTGTATGTACCTAAACCCAGGATACCCATTATTTTTGGGATACCGAAGGTACATAAGAATGTTAGTGACCCACCGTTAAGACCGATAGTTTCAGCGGACGGTTCCAAGACTACCAGCTTGGCCAAATATGTGGATATAACAGCAAAGCATATTTGGGCCATGAGCAAATATATACTGAAGGATTCTTGGGACCTATTGAGGGACATTAAGTCTGAGTTATTTTCAAATGATCTCATTTTTGTGACAATTGATGTCATTGATTTATTTTCATGCATACCCCACTATGAAGGCATGAGGTTATTTGAGGATATGATTTTTCTTGACAAAAAATTGTCACATTTGGAGAAGAATGCAGTGGTAGCATTGGTTGACGTTGTACTAAGGAACAACTTTATGGTTTTCAATGATGAGTATTACCAGCAAATTAGTGGAGTAGCAATGGGTGCGGCCTGCGCACCCACATATGCTAACATTGTGTTAGCAGCCTGGGAGTCAATTTTGTACACAATTCAGCATATACACAATATTGAACTCTTTACACACCGTTATTAGATGATATAGTTATTTTTTGGACTGGGGGTAGTGAGAAATTTTTGGAATTCATGAATTATCTACAGAACACTACCAATTTCTTAAAATTCACGTACACCACGTCCACAGACAGGTTACAATTTTTGGACGTTGAAATATACAAGAACGTGAATAATAGGGATTTTGAAACCAAGGTTTTTAGAAAAAACACCTTCTGTAATTCCTATTTACATTACACTAGCGCGCACCCCCCGCATTGTAAAAAGAATATTGTCAAGGGACAATTTGTGAGGGGGTGTCGTATGACTAGTAAAGATGATGATTTTTTTAAGGAATGTAATACACTGGAGGGAATGTTTTTAGCCAGGGGCTATCCATCTGAATTTATTTCCAGAACTAGAAAAGAGGTAGAGGAAAATAGACCAGGTAAATACAAACCAATAAAAGGTACAGAATTAACTACAAATGATGATAATTTGCCATACGTTTTGCAGTGATTTGTTTCTTGTACCTGTAATAAAGTGAGTTGGTCATCGCTGGTGGACTGCTTCCGTGTTTTTGGATTTATTGGCTTTGAATTTTGAATTTGGCGCCTTTTTGGTTTTTTGTTTGTTACGGCGCTATATCATGGACAGCAGTGCTACGGCTTTGAACCGGGAGGACTTGGGACAGTCCCGGAAATTAATAGGTCAGCTAACTGAGTTGATTGAATTACTCACCCCACTCTGTTCGGTTCTGGTTGCTACAAAAAGAAACTATGAGGCAGATGGTACGTCTGAATGGACGGAGGAAGCAGGGCATTCCAAAAATAAGAGGAAAAGGCACAATCTTGAAAGGAGCCCTGGGCGGACGGAGGAAGCGGAACCGAACGGTAGCAACTTCAATCCTGCAAATACACCTATGGTTTTACAAAGACCTGGAGAAAGTATGAGTAGCAACGAGAGTCGGGGTTTAACTGACCGGAATCGCAAGAGTAATTGTTCAGGCTTAAAAGCCTCAGGTACTGTTCCCACCATTACTGACAATTTTGATATATTAGAATGGTTAAAAAATCCTATGGACACTAAATTGTACAGAGCAGAAGAAGGTGCACCAGTGGATGGTGACTCTTATGCTATGAAAGTTAATAAATTATCTGGTATGATGTATAGATACAAATCAATGAATATAGAAAATTGTTATCTCAAGGAATGTATTAAACAAAAAATAGTACCAAAGGGTTTAAGGGTCTGGAAATACCCTAACAATGTGGAACCCGGTACACCATTCCATACTGAACTTGTGAATGTATTCAATGAATGTGGTATTAGTATATTGAGGCTCATTATAAAAGAAAATAATAGAAAATTAGAAAGTTTGGAACAGGAAATTAGAGTCCTGGATGATTTTATTAAAAAGGATATGCTGTTTGAAGTTAAAAAAGAAAAAGAAAAATATTTTAGTATAGGCTCAGAAGTGGATGCTAAATGTTCCGTTTTAGAACAAAGAAAAGTTAAGAAACTAAGGAGGGATATTGAGGAATACCAGAATGATGTCAGTTACCCTAAGCCACCTGCTACAAAATGGGAACATAATAGCAGAGTAGGCTATAAGAAGAGTAACATTAGGTATGATTCTAGTAATATTCCTGAGGAAGAAGAAGAGTGGATTAATTACGATATTGAATTTCCACCATTAAATGGAACAAAGCACCATGTAAATAACAATAGGTATCAAAATTTTCAATGGAGGGGAGGGAGAAGGGGGAGAGGGAGATATTAGATACAGATACTAATACCCTTGTACCCACCCACATTTTTTCCCCTGAGGAGACGGAAATTTTGACACAACAAGTGAGCCCTGATACTAGTTTAATAGTGGAGGATGAGTTACATACAGGTATCCTACATACAGGAACTACATATTCACTTGATAATTTTTCTATTTATAATTTCAGTAATATTTGCATTAATAAAACACATTTTGATATTTTAAGTAAAGGATTCAAATTCATTCCTAATATGAAAGGTGACCTGGTTCAGTCCTTAATAGATATGAAGTTGTTCCTAAGGAAAGTGAATCTTCGTGTCACACTACCCCCCAAGGTGTTGGATGCAGGCCGCCAGGAAAATATGCTCATCAGGAAAAGTATATTTAATCCCCCATACCACCCCCAGATTAGAAACCTTGACCTGATATTAGAGAAGAAAATTAGAGAGGAATATAAGTTTGTGGAGAAAGAATACAATATCACAAAGGAAGAATATAAAACATTGAATGAGTTAAGGTTTAATAATCAAGTCAGGATCATGAAACCTGACAAAGGGGGAGGGGTGGTTATAATGGAAAACATTATCTATGATGGTAAAATGAATACGATCTTAGGTGATGGTAATAAATACAGAATAGTTTCCTTAAATGAAGTACAACTAGCTTACCAAAAAATAGACAATATTTTAGACAATTTGCTACTGGAAGGCATAATAGATGTTAAATTACATCAGTTTTTGTATGTACCTAAACCCAGGATACCCATTATTTTTGGGATACCGAAGGTACATAAGAATGTTAGTGACCCACCGTTAAGACCGATAGTTTCAGCGGACGGTTCCAAGACTACCAGCTTGGCCAAATATGTGGATATAACAGCAAAGCATATTTGGGCCATGAACAAATATATACTGAAGGATTCTTGGGACCTATTGAGGGACATTAAGTCTGAGTTATTTTCAAATGATCTCATTTTTGTGACAATTGATGTCATTGATTTATTTTCATGCATACCCCACTATGAAGGCATGAGGTTATTTGAGGATATGATTTTTCTTGACAAAAAATTGTCACATTTGGAGAAGAATGCAGTGGTAGCATTGGTTGACGTTGTACTAAGGAACAACTTTATGGTTTTCAATGATGAGTATTACCAGCAAATTAGTGGAGTAGCAATGGGTGCGGCCTGCGCACCCACATATGCTAACATTGTGTTAGCAGCCTGGGAGTCCAATTTTGTCCACAATTCAGGATATACACAATATTGGACTCTTTACAGGCGGTTTTTAGATGATATAGTTATTTTTTGGACTGGGGGTAGTGAGAAATTTTTGGAATTCATGAATTATCTACAGAACACTACCAATTTCTTAAAATTCACGTACACCACGTCCACAGACAGGTTACAATTTTTGGACGTTGAAATATACAAGAACGTGAATAATAGGGATTTTGAAACCAAGGTTTTTAGAAAAAACACCTTCTGTAATTCCTATTTACATTACACTAGCGCGCACCCCCCGCATTGTAAAAAGAATATTGTCAAGGGACAATTTGTGAGGGGGTGTCGTATGACTAGTAAAGATGATGATTTTTTTAAGGAATGTAATACACTGGAGGTAATGTTTTTAGCCAGGGGCTATCCATCTGAATTTATTTCCAGAACTAGAAAAGAGGTAGAGGAAAATAGACCAGGTAAATACAAACCAATAAAAGGTACAGAATTAACTACAAATGATGATAATTTGCCATACGTTTTGCAGTGATTTGTTTCTTGTACCTGTAATAAAGTGAGTTGGTCATCGCTGGTGGACTGCTTCCGTGTTTTTGGATTTATTATCTATTAGTACCCCAAGTAGTTTTGTAGTAGGATCAGGAGAGATGATAGTAGCATTACTTGATGTAACAGTAAAATTAAGTGGGGAGGATCTACGGGTGGGAGTAAATAGTAGAAGTTTTGTTTTTTGGGGTTCAAGATAAGACATCTGTGTAGAAGCCATTTCTCAACTGTATTAAACATGTTTTGGGTTAGTGACTGTAGATGTGATGGAGAGGTGGCTGAGCATATTAATGTTGAATCATCTGCATACTGGATACAGGTAGCTTGAGGTATTGCAGAATGTAGGTCAATTACAAATATAGAAAATAAGAGTTGTCCTAGTATGGAGCCTTGAGGGACACCGAGGGTAATTGGGAGGTTAGAAGATAAGTTGTTCTCCCATAATACAGCCTGTTGCCTGCTGTTTAGGTAGGACTGGAACCATTGTATAGCCAGTGTATCAAGTGACAGGTTTTTGAGTATGTTAATGAGTAGTTGGTGGTTTACCATGTCGAATGCTTTCGACAAATCAATAAAGAGGGCAGAGGACAGAAGATCATTATTCATTTGTTGATGATTACAAATGAATAGAGAGCCGACCTGCACATTTATCCACTGATATGTATTGATAACACCATGCGGGTCGATGGCTATGTTGGATGGTGGAAATGTATCCTCATAAATGTATTTACTGTCAGTGTGTAAGTCAGTGTTTCTGGACAATGACTCTAAGAAATGTCACAATAAATTACTACTGTGGTTTATTTGTCTATAACAGATTACAATTCCTGTGCCAGTTCTCCACTTTCACTTTGTAAGATAATTATGGTAAACATGTTGAAAAATTTGAATATTGTGGCTTTACTTCCTGTACTACAGAGTTTGATTCCCTTGTTCATCATTTGCCTACAGTGTGACATTGAATCAGACAGTGCTTGGTCGCCGCTGGGAATTTGGGCTAGACTCCTCAATGGTCCCCTGGTCAGCAACTCTAGTAACTACCTATGAGCCAATGACACTATGTCCCAATGAATTACATTTGAGTAATCTGCAGAAATTGTTGTAGACACTTCAGAAGCATGGATTAAGAATTAAAAGGGCAAAATGTGAATTTATTAAGTCACAGATTGAGCATTTGGAGGATGTAATGAATAAAATGATATCTGTCCTCTTTGATGAGAATATTAAGATTATTCATGAGATGCCTTTCTTAAGTAAAATAGTTATAAGCATTTTAGGGTCTAGTTACCTACCAGAACTGTTTGCAGCTAATCGGATCTCCATATTAGCATGTGTGTATAGGTTCCTGAGAGAGCTGACTGCCTCGCAGTGGAAATGTCAGGAGCGGAATGCCTTCAAAATATGCAGGTATTACTAGCATGAAAAGAATATTGGTACATTATGACTAGCAACTACCAATTACACCACCATGTGATCCTTGGTAAGATACCGGAGCTTTGAGTCGACATACAGTGGCTACTGGAGAGGACCACCTAATACTCTTTCTTGCAGAAAAGATATACTTGCAAATAAAGATGGAAGCACGATGCCTGAGTTGTCTGTCTTGCAGCTTCAGGACCAAAGAGTCAATCCCACTTGCCATTACTCTCTACCTAGACTGCTGCATGTTCTCCTGTTGTTTGTGAGGGTTTCCTCCCACTTCCTAGAAACATGCTCGCTGACTTCCTACACTAAATTGCATATACAAATCTTGTATTTACCTTTGTCCTTGTGGCCAAAGCCATGGCTGAAAAGGGATGGAGAAGGACAAGTTCACTTGCTAGTTAACAAAAAAAAAAAAAAGCTCTTGCTTTAATTTTTTGGAGCAAAAATTTCCATTATATATATCAGAAAGGAAGTTCAAGTTGATAACAGTCAGACCATACAAAAGAAGTTATGTACTCACCATAAGGTTCCATCTGAGTAGTTAGACTTCCTTTGTCAGCAAACTGTGGGTTTCGGATCCGATACGGATCCGAGCTGGCAGCTTCCCAAGCTAAAGATCCGAGCTCCAAACTCCTCCCCCTTACCCATACTACACTGCAACCTCCTTCCAATCCTCAGATCGAGTTTGCCACCCATTGCGTGACACACAACAACCCAAGAGACATAACCTGACCAGAATACATAAACTAGGCTCACCAGACCCAGAACACTGAGTCCAAAACACATTTATTTATTTTATTTATTTTATTTTACATTTGTTGACCGGGCTAGTCTAGCTGGATACATGTCCATTTTCAGTAGAGGCCTGGGGAGAAAAGCTCCAAGAAATCATACATAGTTAAAACAGAAGTTATTACAGATATTATAAAACAGCGAGTATTACAAAAGCCAATTATAATAATTTTTTTTTTTATCCCCCCCACAGGTACATGCAAATTGCAAAACACTTAGTGATTTCATGATCAGGTGCAAGATACATATATGTTGTATAATAGTATTTTAAAGAATACGTAAATGGAAGAAAAGAAAGGATGTAGGGCGAGGTATAGAGGATAGGAAAATAATTAGTCTGGGTTAGTACAGGAGCATAGCCAGTGTTTATTGAGGTATAGTTTTAGGTTCTTTTTAAAAAGTGAGAGAGAAGACTGAGAAGTGATTTCTGAGGGTAGTTTATTCCATATTTTTCCAACAGAGTTCGAGAATAAGGATTCACCTGCTGAGTTGTTGGGTTTAGTAGTATTGATCAGTAGTTTGTTTGAGGAGCGAGATTTTGAGATTATTATAAGGTGTAATTAGGGTAGAGAGTATTGGGGTGTTGCTAGGTTGATACAGGGTCTTGTGGATTATTGTAAGCTGGTGAAGTTGGAGCTGGTTAAGTAGTTCTAGCCAGTTTAGATGTCGTAGATTTAGACAGTGATGGGTTCTAAAAGGCGAGCCTGTTGCAAATCTAGCAATATTGTTATAAGATGTTGCTAGTTTATTGAGGTTGTTTTTAGAGAGATTGGTGTATATAGGAGAAGCATAGAGGAGAGTGGAGATTAGGTGAGTACACAACTGTAACACATAACTGTAACACATACATAAACCACCAAGGTCAGGGGGAAGGTTGCTGACAAATGAAGTCTAACTACTCAGATGGAACGTTATGGTGAGTACATAACTTTTTAGCTGAAGTAGTTAACTTCATTTGGTCATTAACCTGTGGGACAGAGTCCCCAGCTACCAAAAATCTTCGGAGGCCCTTAAGGAAGGATATTCCAGAGCACTGCATAACCAAAAGAAGCCCTTCCTCTAGACATCATGTCCAATTTATGAGTAATAAAAGTGTGAGAGGAAGCCCAGGTAGCCGCTGAACAAATGTCATCCAGGGAAACTCTGAACCAAAATGCAGCAGAAGTAGCCACAGAATGAGTAGAACGAGCATGAACCCTGTCTGGTTCTGGTAATCCATGATCCTTGTATGCCTGCAAAATGCAAAGAGAGATCCATCTAGCAAGAGTCACCTTTAAAACTGGTTTCCCCAAAAAGGGTTTGGCAAAGGAAACAAAAAGCTGATAAGACTTACGGAAGGGTATAGACCTATGTAAGTAAAAGTGTAACTGTCTGTGAATGTCCAGCAAATGACGTTTGTATTCCCCTTTATTTTGAAAGTTAGGGAAGAATACTGGGAGATTAACAGACTGATTAATGTTTGACTCTGAAGCAACTTTAGGAAGGAAAGAAGGGTTAGTCCTGAGAGATACCCTATCCTTATGAAAAACTAAGTACGGGGGTTTCATACATAAGGCTTGACATTCCGACACTCTTCTGGCTGTGTGATAAGAGACTTAGGGACACAGGTGGACAGTGGTCTCACCTTCAATAACCACATTGCTGAAGTGATAGCCACCAGGAAAGCTGTCTTCCATGACAAGAATTTCAAATCAACTGATGCTGCGGGTTCGAATGGAGGTGCAACTAAGGCCTGAAGAACCAAGGTCAAATCCCACAGAGGAGAAGGATGCTTAATAGGAGGTCTCAGCAAAAAAGTAGCTTTGATAAAGGTCTTACAAATTCTGGCAGCAGCTAGAGAACCTGAATTTTCTCCTACATGGAAATGGGATATAGACACCAGCTGGACTTTCACTGTGGAACAGCTGGCCCCCTGCTGGAAAATTTCAGACAAAAAAATCTAATACTGCTGGAACAGGAGCGGTAAAGGGATCCAAATTTCTCTGAGAAGCCCAAATGGAAAAACGCTTCCATTTACTATGGTACACCTTCCTGGTAGAGAACTTGTGTGCCACCACCAGAATGGACTTAACAGGGGAAGAGAGACCAGGAGTCCTGGCAATTAATGGAACTGAAGCAACCAAGCAGTAAGCTTGAGGCTGTCCAGATTCGGTGGAGGAATTCCCAAGGGATGATGAATGAGATCTGGCATGGGATCCAATATCCAGGGCGGAGCTACTAGATGAGACCGTAGGCAGATAAACCAAATCTGATGAGGCCAGAATGGGGCTACGAGGAAAATCCTGCTCCCCAACCACCGAGCTTTCTGTAAGAATTTTGTCATGAGAGGAAGCGGGGGGTATGCATAAAGAAGACCAGGTGGCCAAGCATGGACAAGAGTGTCTCTAGGGGTCTTCTCCCACGGGAGAATCAGATGGAAAAACTCGCTGCACTTCGCATTGGATGGCAATGAGAAGAGATTGCAGCAAGGCTGACCCCACTTGAGGAAGATCTGTTCCGCTACATAGGGGTTCAGAGGCCACTCGTAAGGCAATAGGATAGTCCTGCTCACTTTGTCCACCAAAATGTTGGACCGACCCAGCATGTGCATTGCTATCAGAAAACGGTTGATGGAGATCACCCATTCCAACACTCTCATGACCTCTTGACAAAGTGGGTAGGACCTGGTTCCCCCCTGTTTGTTGATATACCAGACTACTGACATACTGTCTGACTGAATCGCAATAGTTCCCAGAGGAAGAAAAGCATGAAGGGCCTGCAACGCTAAAAGGACTGCTCTCATCTCCAGAACATTGATTTGCAGAACGGTCTCGTTTGGGGTCCACGTGCCTTGGACAGTCCTGCCTGAGCAATGCCCCCCCCTACCCTAGACGGGAGGTGTCCATGGTCACCGTGGCTTGGGGCGGAGGCGTAACAAAGGGGCGTCTTTCTTGCAGATCCTGGGATTGAAGCCACCGCATGAGAGAAACTTTGCACACCTTGCTTAGAGGAATCAGGAAGTCTAGGAGCTGGTATAACAGAGACCACTGAATGTATAACATCCACTGTAACACTCTCATATGCAGACGTGCACAAGGAACCAGATTTATAGCTGCTGCCATAGACCCTAAGGCTCTCAGGACTAACTCTGCTGGGGATGAAGGAGTCTGAAGAAGCAGCAAGACATGAAGGGTCAGGTTCCGAAGTCTGTCTGGGGTCAAAAATATCCTGGCCTGAAGTGAATCTATTCTTGCCTCTATGAAGTCCAGAATCTGAACTGGCTGAAGAGAGGATTTCGTAAGGTTTATTGTAATATCCAGTAGGTTTGACAACTGAAGGAAGGAATTTCTAGCTTGCATAAGTTGATGCCTGGTGGGGGCGGTGAGGAGCCAATCATCCAGGTATGGGAAGACCTGAATCCCCTGAAGCCACTACAAATGCCATTACCATGGTAAACACACTGGGGGCGGTGGTGAGACCGAAGGGTAGGACCCTGAACTGGTAGTGTCTGGCTCCTAGCCGAAAGTGGAGAAACCTCCTGGATCGCCTGTCCATCAGGATATGGTAGTACGCATCCTTGAGGTCTACTGAGCACATCCAGTTTTCCTCCTGCAAGAATGTCAGGATGGATTGTAATGTGACCATCCAGAACTTCTCCTTGGCAATGGACAGGTTCATCGTGGATAGGTCGAGAATCGGCCTGAAGTCCCCTGTCTTTTTGGCACCAAAAAGAACCTGGAATAGATGTCTGATCTGGACTGGTCTGGGGGAACCAGCTGGATTGCTCTTTTGCCTAGCAGCTTTTCTATTTCCAAAGCTACCGCCTCCCTTTGAGCAGGTGGGACGTCCAGGAGGCACCTTGTGGTTAAGGGACTGTTTATGAAGGGAATGGAATAACCTCTGGATATTATTCAAAGCACCCAGTGGTCTGATGTTATGGACTCCCATTGAGCTAGGTGCTTCGAAAAACACCCCCCACCAGAGTGGAGCAATTGGGCAACCCCCAAGGGCCGCTGCACGGGTTGATCCTAAAAAGGTTCCCATGACCGAAGTTCTTTGGTCCCACTCTGCCTCTGGGCCAGCATCCACCTTGTCCCCCTCTGCTTCTAGTGGAAAAGGAGTCTGGAGCATTCTGGGAATGCTGAGACTTCCAGAACCACAACTTCTTCTGCCCTCGCTGGTTCCTGGAAAAGGACCTTTGAGAGTTGGAGAAGTGGATCCCGACGGCCGACAGCGTCTTCCCATCCGTCTCACTCTGGACTAGCATGTCTCAGATGGCCTTCCTGAACTGGGTCAAACCATCAAAAGGAGCATTCGCAAAGGACGCCTTGAAAGGTTCCAAAAAATCGCAAAGCTGGAGCCAGGCATGACGTCTTATGGCAATAACAGACCTGGCCACCCTAGCGGCTCCCACAGTGGCATGAGAGAGTAACTGCATGGACGTATTAGTAACTGACTTAAGAGTGGCCATACGAGCTGAGAATTACCTAAATGGACTCCGGCGGAGACTCTGCATACTCTTTCATGAGGTTGCTCTAAAGTCTAATCATGTGGGCCATATAGTTCAGCGCCCTTATGGCAAAGGTAGCTGAAGCATACGTCCGCTTTCCAAGATGATCCATTGCCCTAGACTCCTTGTCCGGAGGATGGACCGAGGAACTTTCCTGGGCCAGTTCCTTTTTCGTGGCTGCTGCCACCACCATGGCATCAAATGGAGAACCCTCACTCAATGCAGACTTGTCAGTAGGAGGGCTAACCACTTTATCTGACCATTTTGGTATTGGCTCTACAGTGTCTGGTTCCTTCCAAGCTCTGGTGGTAATGAGGTCCACCAGATGATCAGCCGGGGTGAACACCCAAGAGGTAGATGGGCCTGCATCGAACACCTCCAGAAATACCGACTCATCCAAGGAAGGCTTTTGGGTCGACCAGCCTCCCCTCTGGCGGAGAATTTCCATTATGTCTCCAAAGGAGACATCTTCTGGGGGTAATCTGGGGGAGCCTTCTCCTTCCTCCAAGTCGATATCCTCAGTGAGGGACTCATGGGAGTCCATGTGCCTCCTCTTGCACTGGCATTTGCAAGGGACCTTCTTGGGGGGACGCTCCAGGGAGGGCTCAAACAGTTTTGTATTCCTAGATGGGAACCATCTGGGGCAAATCAGACACAGGCTGTCCCTGGGAGGACTGGATGACAGAAGACATACTCAACTGCAAGGGAGCAGGGGCAGACTCAGAGGAAAGAGTGAGGGTTCTTGATCCTCCTGAAAGTACCCTCTCCACAATGTCGAAGTCCGAAGGGGAACCAGCTTCCCTGAAACTGGTAGAATGAGTAGCCGTGCCCCTTGGATCCAATGAGGGGATCAGAGCCAAGCCTGGAACTGCCAGACCCAGAGGGATGGTAAGCCCTGATCACAATGGAGCTGACGACACACTCATCACCTCAGATCCGACGCCCAGATCTCGGCTCTGACAGCTTGCATCTGACATAGGATCCAACAAACTCAAGGGCATGGCCAGCGTCAAGGTTGGAGGAACCATCTGCGCCGACCCCCTGACTCCGGGACTCCTCGGATCCAGGGACTCCAAAACCCAGGAAAGGATCAGAGAAGGAGCTATCGGGGCGAACATCGGAGCCAAACTCCCTGCTCCTGCGGGAGGGGGATCCAGCAACACTCCCATCTGCAATTGAGTCTGCAAGAACCTTCTCATTATTCGGTCCATGTCAGCTTCAGAGAGGCTCCTCGTGGGTCTGGAGGACGCCACCAACACCTGCCGGGAGGGCCGATGCGAGGATGACCTGGAAGCGGGCTGAGCCTCCTCCTCCGGCTCCAGGGAGAATCTTGGAGAACGGACCCAAGGGGAAGATGGCTTAGGAACTTTTTCAGGCATGGAGACCATTTTAGCAGGGGGTGGGTGGACGGATTCGAGTCCGCTGGTCTCTTGCAACCCCTCTCCTTGTCTCTATCTCTTTCTTTTTCTCTTCCTCTGTCTTTCTCTTTGTGCTTCTCCTTCCTGGCCTCTCTATTGCCCTGTTTAGAAGAGGTAGTGTGAGTCCCGGACATGGGAGGAGGACCAGAAGCTTGTACAGCAACAGCAGTGGCTGAAGAATAGGAAGAAGAAGAAGCCACTGATTCCACTGGAAGAAAACCAGCCAGAATCAACTTGGCCCTGCAATCCCGCAGGGCCCGAGGGTTGAAGGCTGCACAGATCTTGCAGCCCGAAGTAAGGTGGGGAACCCCTAAACACACTACGTACAGAGTGTGACCATTGGCTGGTGACAGCTTATGACCACACTCTGTGCATTTAGAAAAAGGTCGGCTTTTAAGATTCCGACATAGCCACCCTACACTAATCAAGGCTAACTAGCCAAACGCACACTCACACACACACCAAGGGCAGGAAGGGGAGGTCTACACTAGGGAAAAGTTTACAACTTTAAAATTTTTTTTTTTTTTTTTTTACGGTAACCTGAGGGAGAACAAAGGGAAAAAAACTAACTACTCACACATACACTAACAAAGCACACAGCTAAAGTTTGATCAAAAATCCCACTCTATCTGCCTGGAGCTCAGAGATCACACCTTGGCGAAACCGCGGCAAATGAGATCTGAGGATTGGAAGGAGGTTGCAGTGTAGTATGGGAAGGGGAGGAGCTTGGAGCTCGGATCTTTAGCTTGGGAAGCTGCCGGCTCAGATCCGTATTGGATCCGAAACCCACAGGTTGATGATCAAATGAAGTTAACTACTTCAGATTTGTTGTTAACCTTGTTTGGAGAACATAAAGTTTGCCTACTATGGCAGAGCCATGTATTCAGAGATGGGCTGTTATATCATGTGACTAATTATCAGATATTATATCACATTTCAAGAATGCATGGAGTAAACATGGCCTTTCTACGTACCCATTGCTAGATACTTCAGATTTGAGAGCAAACAGAATGACAGGGAGTACTAATTCCCTGATATGCTAGTCATCCTGGAAATGAAATGCAAAACATTGTATTAAAAATTAAAAAGGAAGTGATGCGTAGTGAGTAGCTGTTATTGTACTGTGTGACAGTATAAGGCATCTGGAAAAATTAGGCAGAGCTGCAGTATAACATGTGACAGTGCTTTACAGCAGTCTGTTAGTGTGCTTAAACATAATATACAATCTCCTCACGTCTCCTTTGGAAGTACATCACACTGTCACTCTTGGAAGCAGATGCTGTCCTGTCAATGGTGCTGAACACATGGGGACCATGGAGTGGCAATACCATAGGGGCTGTAGGAGAACAGATGTAAAATGCAAAAAAAATCCCTCCAAGTGGTGTGAAACTGATCACCCTGCTACCTGTAGACTCTCAAGTCTATGATAGAAAACATGGAAAAAGGTCATAAGAGGTAGGATCTAGAAGGCATGAGCTACAAAAGGAAGTGTGAATTAAAAGGCTAAGAAAATCACCAGCATGATAGCTCTGATGGACTTCATTATGACCACTGATTCTGTGAAATATGTTCATTATGCAGAACTGTGTTAATATCACATACTATAGATGTTTGATTATATTCAC